>NC_056734.1:522200037-522336604 GCF_019279795.1 Protopterus annectens | reverse complement strand
GAAAAAAAAAAAAAACAGGAAAAACGGGGCAAAAAACAACTTAAAAAAAAATAAATTGGCCTTTTTGGAACCCCCGGGGGGGGTTTTTTAAACCTAAACCAGTTTTTAACCACAAAAGAAAAGGGAAAAATTTGTTTTTAAACCCAAAAATAAAAAAGGGTCAAATAGGTAAAAAACCCCCCCAAAAGGAAAAAATTCCCAAAAAAAAAAAAAAAAAAAAAAAAAAAAAAGTTTTGCAAATATTAAGTTAAAAAAATTTGAAAAAAGTAAAAAAAAAACTTCCCAATGAAAAAAAACAAAAAAAGGCAGGGGGGGAAAACATTTAATTCAGATGTGGAAAGCAACAAAAAATAAACTTAGTATCAAGAAAAGTCGCTTATTCAGCTCTCTGCAGCCTGGATTACTCTGCTGGCCCACGTGGGGTCTGTGCTGAGTAGGTACAAGCTGGAACCGGCGTGTTTACCGCGTTTTATACCAGGGGGCTGGAAAAAGCTAGAAACTGGCCCAAAACGACCAATAAACTACTAGTTACTGGCTGAAACCTCACCAAACTGGACAAAAGGCAGCTCAATGCTTCCCACTCCCACTGGTAAGCAAGGTAACTTCCTCTCCCCCAAATAAGGCAAGGAAACAATACACAGGAACTACAACCAAAGCCCAGGAATCAGCAACTCTGAAACTGGACTAAACTCAGTAAAGCGGGAAAAACAAGAGATATTTTTTCTTTTTTTTCTTTTTTTTTTTAAAAAAACAGGCAGAAACAGGTACAGCAACACTTATAAATGCTATGAATCAGCTACTACAGCTTACACAGAAGAATTTGCTACAAATACAGTCAAAAAGTAACAAACAGGGATTCCAAGTGCAATATTAAGTTAAATGCAGTAAAAACAGCTTCAATGTAACAGAAAGGCAGGCGAAATACAGTCGCTAGGTATTCAGATTTAGAAAGCAACAAAAAATATACTTAGTATCAAGAAAAGTCGCTTATTCAGCTCTCTGCAGCCTGGATTACTCTGCTGGCCCACGTGGAGTCTGTGCTGAGTAGGTACAAGCTGGAAAACGCGCGTTTACCGCGTTTTATACCAGGGGGCTGGAAAAAGCTAGAAACTGGCCCAAAACTACCAATAAACTACTAGTTACTGGCTGAAACCTCACAAAACTGGACAAAAGGCAGCTCAATGCTTCCCACTCCCACTGGTAAGCAAGGTAACTTCCTCTCCCCCAAATAAGGCAAGGAAACAGTACACAGGAACTACAACCAAAGCCCAGGAATCAGCAACTCTGAAACTGGACTAAACTCAGTAAAGCGGGAAAAACAAGAGATATCTTTTCTTTTTTTTTTTTTTTAAAAACAGGCAGAAACAGGTACAGCAACACTTATAAATGCTATGAATCAGCTACTACAGCTTACACAGAAGAATTTGCTACAAATACAGTCAAAAAGTAACAAACAGGGATTCCAAGTGCAATATTAAGTTAAATGCAGTAAAAACAGCTTCAATGTAACAGAAAGGCAGGCGAAATACAGTCGCTAGGTATTCAGATGTGGAAAGCAACAAAAAATATACTTAGTATCAAGAAAAGTCGCTTATTCAGCTCTCTGCAGCCTGGATTACTCTGCTGGCCCACGTGGAGTCTGTGCTGAGTAGGTACAAGCTGAAAAGCAGCGTTTAACGCGTTTTATACCAGGGGCTGGAAAAAGCTAGAAACTGGCCCAAAACGACCAATAAACTACTAGTTACTGGCTGAAACCTCACAAAACTGGACAAAAGGCAGCTCAATGCTTCCCACTCCCACTGGTAAGCAAGGTAACTTCCTCTCCCCCAAATAAGGCAAGGAAACAGTACACAGGAACTACAACCAAAGCCCAGGAATCAGCAACTCTGAAACTGGACTAAACTCAGTAAAGCGGGAAAAACAAGAGATATTTTTTCTTTTTTTTCTTTTTTTTTTTTAAAAACAGGCAGAAACAGGTACAGCAACACTTATAAATGCTATGAATCAGCTACTACAGCTTACACAGAAGAATTTGCTACAAATACAGTCAAAAAGTAACAAACAGGGATTCCAAGTGCAATATTAAGTTAAATGCAGTAAAAACAGCTTCAATGTAACAGAAAGGCAGGCGAAATACAGTCGCTAGGTATTCAGATGTGGAAAGCAACAAAAAATATACTTAGTATCAAGAAAAGTCGCTTATTCAGCTCTCTGCAGCCTGGATTACTCTGCTGGCCCACGTGGAGTCTGTGCTGAGTAGGTACAAGCTGGAAAATGTGCGTTTACCGCGTTTTATACCAGGGGGCTAGAAAAAGCTAGAAACTGGCCCAAAACGACCAATAAACTACTAGTTACTGGCTGAAACCTCACCAAACTGGACAAAAGGCAGCTCAATGCTTCCCACTCCCACTGGTAAGCAAGGTAACTTCCTCTCCCCCAAATAAGGCAAGGAAACAGTACACAGGAACTACAACCAAAGCCCAGGAATCAGCAACTCTGAAACTGGACTAAACTCAGTAAAGCGGGAAAAACAAGAGATATTTTTTCTTTTTTTTTTTTTTTTAAAAACAGGCAGAAACAGGTACAGCAACACTTATAAATGCTATGAATCAGCTACTACAGCTTACACAGAAGAATTTGCTACAAATACAGTCAAAAAGTAACAAACAGGGATTCCAAGTGCAATATTAAGTTAAATGCAGTAAAAACAGCTTCAATGTAACAGAAAGGCAGGCGAAATACAGTCGCTAGGTATTCAGATGTGGAAAGCAACAAAAAATATACTTAGTATCAAGAAAAGTCGCTTATTCAGCTCTCTGCAGCCTGGATTACTCTGCTGGCCCACGTGGAGTCTGTGCTGAGTAGGTACAAGCTGGAAAATGTGCGTTTACCGCGTTTTATACCAGGGGGCTGGAAAAAGCTAGAAACTGGCCCAAAACGACCAATAAACTACTAGTTACTGGCTGAAACCTCACAAAACTGGACAAAAGGCAGCTCAATGCTTCCCACTCCCACTGGTAAGCAAGGTAACTTCCTCTCCCCCAAATAAGGCAAGGAAACAGTACACAGGAACTACAACCAAAGCCCAGGAATCAGCAACTCTGAAACTGGACTAAACTCAGTAAAGCGGGAAAAACAAGAGATATTTTTTCTTTTTTTTTTTTTTTTAAAAACAGGCAGAAACAGGTACAGCAACACTTATAAATGCTATGAATCAGCTACTACAGCTTACACAGAAGAATTTGCTACAAATACAGTCAAAAAGTAACAAACAGGGATTCCAAGTGCAATATTAAGTTAAATGCAGTAAAAACAGCTTCAATGTACCAGAAAGGCAGGCGAAATACAGTCGCTAGGTATTCAGATGTGGAAAGCAACAAAAAATATACTTAGTATCAAGAAAAGTCGCTTATTCAGCTCTCTGCAGCCTAGATTACTCTGCTGGCCCACGTGGAGTCTGTGCTGTGCTAAGTCCCATGCAAGCTTACCAAGTATGGAATTTATGTAAATTAGACTAGTACAGGTGGGTGGCTGATTTTGACAAAGATTTGAGAAATTACACTGATGCAAACCATCTTCTCATAAGTAATGCCTGGAGCTGCTGACAATGGTTTCTATGAAAAGAGAGGAAAAGCCATTCAAAAAAAAAAAAAAAATTTCAAGTCAAAACTCCTGGGATCCAATTTATTTGTGACATAGACTTGGGTCTGCATGTATTTCTATGTACAACATGTCACATCTATCCTTTCTGAAAAGACATGCTTGAGTAGTCCTAAATTTCAAAGCCAAGTAAAGAAAATTGCTTTACAGGATGAGTTCATTGTTAAACCATGGAATAGTGACTGTGATGTGGCTGCATTATTCTCCGCAGTACTCATGTTCAGATACTGACTGTGATGTGGCTGCATTATTCTCCCCATTACTCATGTTCAGATACTGACTGTGATGTGGCTGCATTATTCTCCCCAGTACTCATGTTCAGATACTGACTGTGATGTGGCTGCATTATTCTCCCCAGTACTCATGTTGAGATACTGACTGTGATGTGGCTGCATTATTCTCCCCAGTACTCATGTTCAGATAGTGACTGTGATGTGGCTGCATTATTCTCCCCAGTACTCATGTTCAGATACTGACTTTGATGTGGCTGCATTATTCTCCCCAGTACTCCTGCTCAGAATACTGACTGTGATGTGGCTGCATTATTCTCCCCAGTAGTCATGTTTGGATCTTATCATTCTTAGCTCTATCTATGTAATTGAGACGTTAAAGAAGTAGAAATTGAGATTATGAGTACTTCAGAAGTGAAGGGTCAAGTGCAGATACTCTAAGAAAACACCACAACAGGACAGAGCAATGGATATCCAAATTTAGGGGGAAACCAGTTAAATTGGGACCAATTGTTTAGGTGCCATTTGTAGAGATTTTGGGCCTTTCCACAGGAAACCATGGTAAATGTTCACTTGAATCTGGACTGTAAGCTGAAGGAATGGGAAACTGTGGAAACTGACAGATTAAATGAGGAGTGATAGGTGAGTGAGTTCTCATATGATAGAGCAACGTATGGCACAGGATAAAATGGAAAAGAATGCGCTACAAGAAGTTGCTATAGAACTTTCTATACAATGCCTGCAGGAAATGGAAAACAGGAAATATGCCCTCAGTTTAAAAGAAAATGAGTTGAAAGAAATAGACTGCTGATGGTCAATATAACCCAGAAAGTCCTAAGTTTGATAACAAGAAATGAATACAGTACTTAGAACTATTCATAGAGATCCATGACATTTAATGGAAGTAAATGAGCTATATTACCTATCAGCTAAATTAATAACTGAAGTTCTAAGACAAAAACACATGGTAGTGATGGAAAGGAAGGGGAGATATCAAATACCATCATAGAAGTATCGAATATGAAAAACTGTAAATCAATTAAGACAATGTGTCACTGATAGAAGAATAAACAAGAGGGAACAGATGAACAACAGTAGTATGACAGACATAACAGCAATGGGCAATATTCAAACAGATCAGGATTGATGGTGTAGTACCGCAAATATACCAAAAAATGCAGCAGAGTTTGAAAAACTGAAGGAAAAGAAAAACAATAAGCAATTTACTGATGAACCACAGATGTGTTTTAGTAAATTGTGACACAAAGTTAAAGGAATTGAAAGACTACCAAGAAAAGAAAAAAGGAGACATCTTGGAGAAGTATGTATGAGGATCCTGGAGTCATTACTGGGTACATTGTGGTTGCTGCGAAGAGCACCTCAGGCTGACATGAAAGACTGAAAAATAACTAATTTTGTGAATTTTGTCTTACTTTGCCTTATTCCCTTCAAGGTATTAGAAGCCCAAAAGACTTGGAGAAATTATAAAAGACAAGTGATGTCCCACTCATGTGGGGAAAAAAAAAAGCCCTGCATAAAGGTAAAAACCTGACTTGCCTCTCAAAGTAACAATCCACAGACAATTCTAGACACTTATGAAAGGTGTCATTAACATGGAATCACTGATACCAAGTTTATGTTCCTTAATCAGTTTTATGTTTCAAGCACATCTAACATGAGTAGTTGAATTCATATGCTGAGATATGCAAGCACGTCAGATGAAATTATAGACCACGTGTGAGAAGATGACAAGATGAAAACTCACAAACGGAATTTAAGAAGTTTTAACCACATTTGCAACCTCCATGCATAGGTAAATTTTACTAAGTAAATGAATTTCTCGAAAGCCATGGTGGTACAGCGGTAGCGTTGTTGCCTCACAGCAAGAGGTTCTCCTGTTCAATTCTCGGCTGGAGTGCCTTCTGTGTGGAGTCTGCATGTCCTCCCCGTGGTCGAGTGGCCTCCGAAAGACATGCGTGAATGGGCATCGGGCTGGCAACTTGGCACCATTAAAAAAAAAAAAAAAATCTACTGCCAATCATTAGCGGATCGGAGTTCCAGTGTGGCAACCACTAACTGGGAAAAGCTGAAAAGACAAACAACAACCGATTTATGCTTTGAGTCCGTAACAAATATGGGATATTCCTCATGAGAAGGGCCTACAGCTGGAGGCCACCAATATCAGTGAATTTGTACAATCTGCAAATAACTCAAAACCATCACATAAATTGCACATTAAGGACATCTATAATGCAGAGTTTCCTGCTAGCAAACAAAATTACACTTCATTGTTTCATCATCGTTCACGTTGCCATTGAAGAATAAACTGCCAATGTTACACTACAAACATAATAAGCTACTCGTACTTGATTAGGGAATGGATGGCAAAGTGACAACAGGTTGATCGCTACTAGGTATTGACTGTAAAGGAGACCTTTCTCAGGACTACAGCATCCACACACTAAAAGTACACCAGTAGAGTACCAGCAATCCAACCATATAATGTGGGAGTTGAAACGCAGCATTCTTCATGAAAACCAAGTATATTACCTGTTGTGCTACTAACATAGACACACTTTGTCGTAAGCAGTAGTAACCCACACACCCACAGGAAGGTCGCTCACCCAAGATAGTCACTCATGTCAGTTTCATACATTATTTAGATGCATAAGAAGAAACTTGCACCTTGTAATTCAGTAAAACTGCAACTACCTTTCCATACGTATTTATACAACCAATACCAGCACCGAATCTGGGTTGGATAACTCGCAAGGCATGTGTTATAGAGCAGTCCCTCCTCAACACCCCCACCTTCAGCAACACCCTACCACCCTCAGGTAGCAGACCCTTCTGCACCCACTACAGTTCTCCATTACTTGGCTATTTCTCACCAGTTACCATACACCAAGTTCAAATACATCTGTGTATACTGCTCTCTTATTTGCTTCTACAAAGATTACATATATTAAAGTAAAACCTCTAAACAATTACAGTCTTACACACACCAGAGAGTCTGCATGAGCATTACATTTCTCTGCCCAAAGTCATCCATTGAAACAGCATGAAAACCATTTATAGAACATGCATCTGGCAGTGGTAGATTTTGTTTACTGTGGGCTGTTTACAAAACATGTGCTCCTGTCACAATTTTTTGGGTCATGCATACATGTATTACTTCATTCACCTTCCTGATTGCATTACATTATATTCCTTGTCTAATTGGCTTGGGATCCAGACTCTACTACTCAGGTGGTAGACAGGCTACAAATGGTGTGTCAATTGTGGTGAGAGAGAGTCTTTAGAAGGCAGTGAGGGATATGATCAATATTAGTGACAGACTCATGGCAATCAGACTCCCGTGTAATGATAGGGCAGTATTCATAATGTCAGCCTATGTCCCACAGCAGGGTTGTGACAGTGAGGAAAAGAGTGCATTCAGATAGCATTTGTAGGACCTACTAGAGAAAGCAGAACAACATGAGGTGGTGTTGATAATGGGTGATTTGAATACACATATCAGGACAGACATAACAGGATATGAGGACTGCCTGGGTCCACAGGGGTGGGGCAACAGGAATAAAGAAGGGGAAACCTTTCGAGACTTTGGTCTGGCAAATGGCTTGATAGTAGCCAACCCATGGTTCAGAAAGAGAGACTGTCACAAGATCACATACAACAGTAGCCAACATACAACTCAGGTAGACTTCATCTTCATAAAGAAAAGACACTGGGATAAAATCTATGATTGCAAAGTTATCCCCAGTGAAATAGTAGGCCCACACCAAAAACCATTAGTTGCCACCATCAGCTGCAAGCAGTGGTGAGAGGAGGCTCTACGATCAGAGACCAGGATGAAGACCTGGAAGTTGCCTGGAGAGAAAGTACAACAGTTCAAGGAATTACTCAGGGCTCTAGCACCCCAAGAAGAGGAGTAAACAGGTGGAGTTGAACAGTGGCAGCACCTAAAAACAGCATGTGTTAGGACTACAGAAAATATATGTGGCAGAGCCAAGTGTGGAAATAAGGTATATTATGAAAGCTGGTGGTAGAATGCAGAAGCCCAGGAAGTCATCAAAATAAAGAAGGAGTGCAGGAAGAAGTGGGAGACAGAAAAGACTGACCAGGCTAGGAAGGACTACTGGTTGGCTAACAAAGAAGGTAAGAAGGATGTTGCAATAGCACAGAATAGGGCACTGGAGGTACTCTACCAGCTTCTGGAAAGTGACTCAGTAAGGGGCACAAAGAAACTATATCAGGTTGCAAGGCAAAGACAGAAAGATAAAGAAGATAATCAGATACCCTTCATAAGGGATGCCAGCAACAACATGCTCACCCATCCACAGGACATCAAAGGCAGATGGAAGGAGCATTTCCAGTAGAATGAAGAAAACCCCACATAAGCTGTAAAGCCCCAGAAACATCCTACGATGAGAGAAGAGGAGCCCACCTTAGAAGAAGTAAGAACCGCACCAGGGAAGATGAAGTCAGGGAAAGCAGCAGGCTCAGGTGAGGTCACAGCACATATGATAAAGATGCTGTATGAGATAAGGGATAAATGGCTCCTGAGGGTAGTAATAGTGTGGAAAGAAAGGCATTTCACAGATGACTGGAGAATAAGCATACTTGTGCCAGTGTACAAGAACAAGCATATGACAAGGTCCCAAGAAATCTGATCTGGCCAGTACTGTGGTGCTTTGAAGTCCCAGAAACATTTATAGAAATTGGTGCAGGCTGTGTGCAAGGACCCAGTGACTCAAGTATGAACAGCGTTCAGCCTCGCAGAGGGGTTCCCAGTGGGAGTGTGTGTACACCAGGCTTCAGCTCTGAGCCCACTGCTGCTCATACTGGTGATGGACAACATTAGCAAACAGGTTGGCGGTGACAGATCAACAAAGCTGCTGTAGGCAGGCAAATGTGGCAGTACAGGCAGACTCTGACTTCAGCAAAGGTTAGGGGAATGGAATGCAAATCTTGAAGACACATGGGATGAAACTAACCACAGATAAGATGGTGATAATGGCAGCAGATTGGGGAAATCAGAAGAAGCTGAGAATAGAGATAAAATGGAAGACAGAGGAACAGGTAAACAGCTTCAAGTATCTCGGAGGAGTGGTTGAGGAGAAGGGTCGTCTGAATCAAGAGGTCAAAACAAGAATCCGAGGGGCTGCAGCCAACTGGCATAGAGCATCAGGTGTAGTTTATGACAGAAGAATGCCAAAGAAGCTGAAAATTAAGGTGCACAAGACGGAGGTGCAATTACTGTATGGTACAGAAACCTCAGCAGTAAAGGCAAAACAGTTGAAGAAGCTAGAGGTATTGGAAATGAAGTGCCTGAGAAAAGGTGGCAGGATGCACATTGTGGGACAGGACAAGAACTGAGGACATGAGAGCAGAACCCAAAGTAGCTCCAATTAAAGAAATATCAAAGAGAACAGATTGTGGTGGTTTGGGCATGTGTAGAAAAGCAGAAGACAATATGGTGAGAAGATTTAGGACAGACAGGAAGAAGGTAAGAAGAAGACTGGATGTACAGCAAAGAGATGGATCATATGGATTGTGTGAAAGATCATCTGTGACAGTCAGGCATGGGTGTTGAAGAAGGCAAGAGTGTAACATTCAATTGAGAGAGCTGATTACAGTTAACACGATACCCCGACCCCATGTAGATAAAAGGGGGCTGTTGATGACGATGATGATGATACAGTACCAATTGTTAAAATGTGTTTTATATTTCTGCTTTTAAATATTCTTTTAATAAACAAGGAGACAAACAGTATCAACCATGAATGTTAAACATGCCCAAGTATGAACATTGCATCATAAAATGCCACTCAAATCACCTTCATTCGCCAATATCAATCAGCACAATCACCAAAGACTGACTTACTCCAACAAAATAATTCTGCAAATACAGACATTTTTAATAAAAAAGGTTTGCAGATGAAGCAATGAGGTATATAGTCCTTTGTTTACCAGCAAGCAAAGTTCTGGTTGTTATCAAAAAAAAACTGCCATTGCTACATTAAAAAAACAAGCTAATACCATTGCAATAGAAAATGCATGTCAAACTGACAACAGGTTCATAGCTACTATGCATCTCCTACAAAGGAGGGAATTGTCAGGACTGATGCATCCACCCACTTTAAAATGACACCAGTACAGTATCAGCAATCCAGTTACATACTGTGGGAGTAGAAATCCACAGCCTTCTGCATGAAAAGCAAGTATACTACCTGTTCTACAGACAGACTGGACATAAGTAGCGCTACACTTCATTTCCCCTACAGCTCACAGCTTTTGGATAAATTCACATGCTACTCAACTGTCTCTCATAACTTTGCAGCACAACAAATATGTAAAAAACAATACTTTGTTGAATGGCACAATGCCCCTAAACCAGGAGCACTTCTAAACATTGCGTGTATTATTTCAGAAACTAGGTAGAAGAAAATGCTTTGTCTTGCCATCCATTTCCTAAAAGATGGGAAAGCTACAATTTACTGAGTTCAGTTCTCAGTGATTTGCAGAAAACCACAAAATTTTAGAGGAACCATTCCAGATCTTCCATAGCAAATCATTACAGTTTCAAGCTATCGACTCTTTGCCATGCATCAGTGGCGGTATGGGTAAAGAATTCTGAAAAATGCTTCCCTGTACATAAGCTATAGGGTTTGAGATGACTAAGAGCAACCACCAGAGTATACTTCACTGAGGTATTTTACAGACATGCAAACACACACACCTGACTGAAAATACAGATGATACACAGCCAGCACTGAAAATAAATTGTATACATTTCAGCGTACTAAACAGAGCAAGACTAATTCCATCTAGGCACTTATAATCAAGTAAATACACACCTGCCTACAAAAATAAGAGCAATTGCAATTATGCATCTCTATTAAAATTAATGATCGACAGTGAAAAGCAAAGAAGCAGAGTAATAACAGCAACATACTTAGAAAGGTGCTGTGTACGTTCTGTATTTTCCATGCTGGTTGTTGCTTTATTTTCCAAGAAGCAGAGACAGTAAGAAGGGCAGTGGCAGTTATATGTATACTTCAATGATAAAGAAAATACTCAGCACGTTAAGGAGCACAGCAATGTAATGATTCCATCTAGTCACTGAAAAAGATTGGCAGCAATAACACAACACCTGACTAGCCAAAGAGAGCATCCTCTGAGCAATTCCAGCATGAAGGGTGTATTTTTTTTTAAAACTGAGCAGGCAGAAAAGGATGTTTGTATGACAATGCATGCAAAGGCATCTGTAAGAACAGGACATGATGTTATGACTGAGTCATATGGGTGCACCACCCCTCTCGCAATCACCACCCTTAGCATTGGAAATTTTAGCTCATCCACCCATGCTTCTTTTCCACACTAGTGACCATATGGTCCAATATCATAACTGCTACTGTGTTTAACAATCATTGTGCCTCTCATTCACAATCTGCCATAGTACTCCGGAACAATATTAGTAATGGCATGGCACACTACACTACAGAATATATATGCAAATTCCATTATTATAAAATAGTACGCAATACTTGCCTTCAAGATCTGCCTTGACAGGCATCTTCTAGTATTAACTCTAAGCATACTACCCTTAATTTCAATATCTCATATTACATGAGTCACCGCACTGACTATATATTGTTGAATATTGAACTTCATAACTGGATATTGACATCTTGGTCTCCTTATTAAAAATAGTGATATTCTTCTCATACACTAACTGTAATTGATGGTGTGTCCTAATCACTATAAATTGGGCAATGTTACATGAAATGGTTGCTATTGTCCATGGCTTCATTACCCCAAGTAACACATCACTAACTTTATATGACTATCAGTTGACACCAATAGTCATTAACAAACAGGTGCATTCAGCTAGACAGTAACCAACAATTCCAACATACTTGGTCATAGGGCCCATATACTGCTCTAACTCAGCACTGTTACCATTTCATGTGTGTACCTGGTAAACCACAAAAACACACCAGTGATTCCAAATTTGTTTTCACAGACCTCAATTGCCAACCACACTTCTTGTTGGTAAATTCATACAATTACAATTTTCATAAGAAGGACATGTAATTCACATGTACAGCACACCAGGAACTTTTTATTTGCAGAGGACATAACACATACCTTTATTACCACAGTCATGATGCTGATAGTTTAATTACAAACAAGCAATTAACTACATGGACTCAATACGGTCATATGATTTGAGAATACACACGTTACTGAAATTCTGTGAAAGGTTAACTCTTCTTTATCCACTTATTTCATTGTCCTGAAACCCCACTATTCATGCACAATGATATTACAACTGCCAACGAGGGCACTACATATGCAGACACTAAATTCCTTATTAATGCAACAGTCAAAATCATCTCCAAAGCCCATCTAGCTGAACAGTTTTCAAAAAAATACCTAGGGCCATTACTTCTGTCCTTATAATACACAATTCTCTCTGACATTATATACTCCCTAGTGTCAACTGAAAAACTTTTGTTTATTAACACAATGAGTAAATGCATGACTATCATGTGGTCGCACAATATTTTTCTCTTCTTGTAAATGTTAACCTACTCATGCACTCTCCCTCATTTGCTCACTTACCCATGTACAGCAAAGTTGACAACTTTGACAGTACAGTCACATGTCCACTCCCTAGCGCCACTTTACTAATCTAAGTTTGCATCATCAATGAGGTACAATTGGAATTTTTTTTTCTTCAAGATGCAAGTGAAACATGTACAATGTCAGCTGGTGGCCCTGCAAAGACTGTAACAATCCCTTAGTGCTCATCTATAAGGAATGGAGAATCTATACTTCCAACAAGCACCTCAGCTTAAAGTCAAATAAGTACATACAACATCATCTGAACTGTCATAGTAGCAGTATACCTTCATTCCCTGGACTGAAAGCTACACAGCTCCTTTGAGAAATACTAAAAGAAACATTGTACTCACCCAGTCAACAGATGCTACTCCACCATTAGCCTGGCTTCTCATTACTTATCCCAAATCTAGAAATATGTCTTGCAATCACAACAGTCTTCTCTGGACACACACACCTTGCAATGTTCTTCGGATGAGGTGGTATGGACATGGGGGTCAATTTCCAACTTCCATCGTTTGGCTCTTATCATTTCCATCAAGTCACAGCTGAAGTCAAATTTCACTTCTCAAACATTGGTTTAGCCACCTGTTCCTGTTTTGCCTTTGGGTACACAACTTTGTATCTAGGTTCACCTATTGCTGCTGACTTGCTTGTCGGGAATTTGACCACAGCCTGTTCATAGTGCAGGTTTTCATTATGATCCATGATGGCAAGTATGACATGAGCTTTCATCCCTGCATTACACAAGCGCTCAAACTTGGGGCAGTGCTTGCATAGCAATGCATGGAAGACCTAAATGTTGCCAGTGTGACAGAACTTGGTTATTTGCTTCAAATCCTTTAGAAATACTCTGTAACTATCCTCTTCAGGGCACTGTGACACGCATCATCTTCTTCAAGCCACTTCTTTTCATCTCCTTCTATGATTGGCATCTCATGTCCACAGCAAGACACCTTCTTTGTCCCACCCCAACTGTGTACGTCTGTCACATGGTACAACAATGACAGACATTTCTCTCCCAAAAGTACTCCATCCCCATCGCATGTTTCTACACACCACCACAGGTGATTAGAAATGCTGTGGCACCACCGTAGTAAGTCGCGTTTATCCTGCCTTTTTCCCGCTTCCATTAGTTTCTTCATTAAACTTTTGGACATATGCCATACATCAAACTGATGTTCAATGTCTGGGAATTCCTTGCGCATTATAAATCCGATTCCATGATGTCTGTCTGTTGCCACCAGGCTGATTTTAATATTCTTACCCTTCAAGTTATTCATGCAGCTCTTGAATGCTTTCTTCTCCAGTGCCACTGACGTCACCTGTTCTACTGCAAAATCAATGATGTATCCCAAATCCAGATCCATTATGCTATAGCAACAATACTTCGCTGAATTTCCAGGACTATCACAGTGGCCATCTCCAGCTAACCATAGTTCTTTCCCATCTGCATTTGCCACTAACCGATTTTGATGCTGTGTTCAGGTACGCTGTAAAACTGGGAACAAATACTGTTGTTGAATAGTGTAGAAGGTAATCTCACTAATACTTTCCACTCCAAGGTATGCACAAAATCTTGCGATGTGGGCATAAGGAGTAAGTTGCCTGCAGGCATCCGTCCTAACACTCCACAACAAAAAATCTCAGACACTCACGGCTGCAGGCAAATACTGTAAAAACCCAATATATATCCAGTAAAAGAATCCAAACGGCACAGTTATGTCAAACGTTAAATAGTAAGCACTTTCACGGTTCACCTAACCGCTTCTTCAGGCTATAAAAACTGCAGTGTATCAGCATATTTAAATAATAAAATGTAATCAATCACAAACAATTAATTGTCTCTCATTAAAACTTAAAGCAATATTCTCACATATAGTAAAACATTTTGAAAACAATGCTACAACATTTCAGTGTTTAAGTGCACGTCTGTTTAAAAAAGATTTTAAAGATACTTTGCTGTTTAAGCCAGGTGGTTTGTCTGCTTTAAAAAACATTATCCACTTTTGCTCATTAGTTTCTGTAATGTTCCTTAAATCACCTCAAATCATATTAGTTTGTACAATTTCTAAGACAAAAAATGTAAAACAATGTTCATTCCCTTGTTCTATGATATGATGTGCCAAAGCATTTTCCAACTTCCTATTTTTAGTATCTCTAAAGTGCTCTAGTATCCTTTCTTTTAAAGTACAATTAGTCTTACCAATATAATACATATAATAGATTGTGCAAAAGCTAAAATAAATAACATTTTTAGTTGTGCGATGTGCGTAAAAATTAAAATCAGTTTTAGTAACCCACTGATGATGCATAAATTGCCTGCCACTAAAAATGTGTTTACATGCTAGGCATCCTCTGCAGGGATAGGTGCCCAGTCTATCTGAATATGGTATTTTTTTCTATGATTAACCTTATAACAAAGGTGTCTTTTTAGGGATTTATTGTTAATAAAAGAAAAACTGGGTTGATTAGTAATATAATTTCTTAATTCATCTATTGTAGTGAGAATGTTCCAATTTGTTTTTATAATATTTCAAAAAATACATACATCATTGGAATATGGTAATGTTACGCTCAAATAATTACTTGTAGTATGGTTACTAGTCTCTGATTCCATTTCATTTTCATCTTCCATGACATTATTTTGACTACAATATGGTCTACATCTATTTTGTCTGTGTGTCATTGCATCTTCAATGCACTTTACTATATCCATATCCATGTAGCACCTGTCCAAGAATTCTTGTTTGAGATTTGATAAGGCTAAATTCAGTTGTGTGTCATCATTATAAAGGTGCACAACCTTATACACTTGTCCTTTCAGTACATTGCGTTTTACATGACTAGGGAGCATACTTTTATTGTGTAGTAAGTTGGTTTTCTATAAAGGCTAGTTTTTATTCCTTGTAGTGAATCTTTATCTTGATATCTAGAAAGTCAACCTCATGTCTAGAGTACTTTTATGTAAATTTCAAAAGAAAATCAGTCTCTTGAACACTTTCTTCTCCAGTGCCACTGAAGTCACTCCCATAGAAACCCGTTCTACTACAAAATTAATGATCTATCCCAAATCCAGATCCATCATGCTATAGCAACAGTACTTCACTGAATATCCAGGACTATCACAGCAGACATCTCCAGCTAACCATAGTTCTTTCCCATCTGCATTTGCCAGTAACCAGTTTTCATGCTGTGTCCAAGTACGTTGTAAAACTGGGAACGAATACCATCATTGAATAGTGTAGAAGGTAGTCTCACTGATAAATTCCACTCCTAGGTATGCACAGAATCTTGTGATGTGGGCATACGTACTTCCACTAAACAGGACAGAGGATGCAAGGAGTAAGTTGCCCGCAGGCATCCGTCCTAACACTGGCTGACTTTGCCACTCGAGAACTTCATGACCACTGATGCAGGATACCTTCACATACACACAGGACCCTATCTTTGATTTCTTTTCCACTTCCACAGCAGGTGTTTTACATTCAGGACAGGTCAACTTCAACAGCAGTGAATCTAGGCAAGAATCAAACACAATGTACTTCTGCTCACTTATCCTTTCATCGTCATCCATTTCTTCTACTGTGTCTTCCATGTCAGCAGTAGATAAGGTGTCTGAGGGGTAGCACCAGTCAGGATCCATTTCGATGTCATCATTTCCACACCTTGATATAGAGGGGTCACTTTGCATGCTTGTCTGTAGCTTTCTGGAGGATGCTTGATTGGTGTGCTGCTGCAAGCCATCATTTGAAGAGACACAGATGCACTGGAGTTGCATCGACTGGTGTCAATTTAGCTGTCATCCGCCTGATGAATACAGATACTGCTTGTGGCTATGTCATTGAAAATGTCATCCTCCTGTGAATCTGGCTGTCTTGTTTCTGTTTGCACGACTTTCAACTTCTTGCAGTACATGTCTTCCGTCCATTTTGACCACACCTCCGGAAACTGTACTGCTACATCTCTCATCTTCCCAGACAAACATTTAACTTCTGTTAACTTTGCTTGTACACCTATGCTGCAACCTTTTCTCTGAATCTTGGTTTGGCAAGCTACAGATTTCTGACTACACTCTGGAATTTCAATAATATATATCTCAATGGTTTCCACCACTTCCTCGTACAATTCTGGACCAGGTACCTGGAACTAGAACATTGTCATTACTTATAAGCCTGTGATTCATATCTACAAAGAACTTATAAATCTACAGCACGTGTTGTTGTGGACATCTGTCTCACTTGGGTAATTCCCATTTTGTCTTTCTTCTGTCCAGACTACCCCCCCCCCCAACTTGTAAACCCTAAACTACAGTGGACATCACTCCACACACTTCCTTATATATGATTTCCATACTGTTCCCATCGGTGTTCTTACATACACCATTGTGTCCTCCTCAATGGGTTTCTCAGTTATGACCCTACTAACCCCTTCTGTTCATACTTTTTCAATTTATCACGGTCAACTATGAATGGAACAGTTGGGCCCCAGAACCGTTGTGCAGGTTACACAAATGATAACCCAGTCAGCAACACTATCTGCACTACAGCACGTCTATCCCAAAGTTTACATTCTCCAATACTATACCCAATATGTGATCATTTATATTACCTCCATAATTCACACTTACTAAGGCACAACAGGTTATTTATTAGCACACAAGGAAAGAAGCCAGTGATTACCTTTATATTTTATTAAAATTATTGTCCAGTCTAGTAGTAGATCCACAATGTAGTCCCACAAAACAGGTAAAATAAGCACACACTGGATCCAATAAAATCTGGTTAGCAGCAAATACAAAGAATAAAATGCAGACTCCTGTAGCTCCTCGGCTCTTCCGCTTTTACAGAGTATTTGTGGTGAAGTGGGTTATTAACTTTGATCTTGACTTGACGGCTGTTCCACTCGAGTCACTACCCAGTCAGTAATCACTACCCCATCTGTACTTACTATATGACCTTACAGTTCTGACACAACATCCAGTACTTGATGCCATGAAACTCAAAGCTTCTACAACAGCCAGTGTTCCCCATGAACTGGTCATTGCTTACCTGGACATGTTCTGCGGCCACATCACAATCTCCGCTTGGTTCTGTAAACACACTTGGTTCTGCTACCTCTGCCAGTGAGTCTGCTGCTTCAATGAGTGGTGCACTTTTCTTCTTTCGCTGTTCATGGATAGAAGTCTGCAATACAGACAGAAAGCAGTGTTAACTCAAGATGCACTCTTGACATCAGATGACTAAACTTGAAGTAATGACTGCTTCATAAACTGTATTGAACACTTAATTGCAGTACATAGACTTAGCTTACACTTTGCACAAACTTCAGCATCAACAATTTCTGGCAAGGTTGGTGGTAGTGTGTTAAGAAGTTCTTCAATAAGCTGGAAAATAAAGGGAAATGATTAACAAATATTCCTTAGTTGTCTGCACACCTCTAATCAATACCACTTATGGCCATTCAATGTTACATTATGTGTTGCCTGTCATTTCTGTCTGCCACATAGCTATAAGTTGGTCAAGATATGTCTACATCAGTGCATAATGTCCAAGTGTTTAACTGAATTGAATCATATCTAAAAATGCAAATGTTAAGCTGTATACATGAGATTAATCATGAGCAGTGCATTGATGACAGACATCTGTCCAGTCACATTTTTCATGCTGAACAAATAAATCGGCACAGACAATTTGCTTACATTTCACTGTTGTTTTCACAGAAGCCTTTGAAGTGTTAATTTCAGTGGATTTTTGGTAGAGAATGAGAAAATTGTAGGCACCGCTTCTTTAATTAGTCACTGAATCAGTCACCATGGCTTCATTTCCATGGGAAGAAGCTCATGCATGTAGTTGTGTTCAAATTGGCTATCCTCAAAGTGTTTCAAACACAGGAAATGTTAGGGCTATGGCCTGCTCACCTCTTCTTTGACAAATTTGCTTACATTGCAAATATATTTATCACCCATTGGGTACACAATTTAATATCAAGAGGAAACTGATGGAATGACATACCAGGTGGCAGACTATCATGGCAAATGCGACAACCATAAGCAAAGCACTACAGCATAGTGACTGCCACCTAAAGAAAGAGGAAAGAAATACTATGTCAAATCACATGTGCCACTCACATCCTGACAAAGCACTACCTTTAAGTTACAGTGATAAACCAGTGATAATAAGCACACCTACTACAGCAGCCCAAACCCATTTCCTGCTACAGTGTCGGGAGACAAATCATGCACTACTTGAACTTCCCTCATGTTACTGACCCAACTGTTGGATATTTCAGTGATAACCCCTAGATTGCCCATTCAAACATCTCAGCATGGAATGTCAAGGCCTCCATGCAGAAATTGGCCTCTCAACACTGCACAATACTTTGCCATGCAGAACATGTTAGGTCAACACTGCAGCATGCATTACATTCAATACCCTTGTCGTCTAACAGGAGTTATAGTACAAGAACCAGATTCATTAAACATTAAGCCAAGTAACCCAGAAATGGCAGCCATAATCGACCCAATACTTTGACCATCCTGTTTGGTCATGTACTGGAAATACAACCTGCCTCAATAATCTTACCTTCCTGTTCGATCATTTTCATTCGTGAACTTACCCTCTTGTTGTTCAATCAATTCTAGCATGGTATACCAACTAAACTTGTGCCATGCACCCTAATGCAGCCACAGCCAGTATACGGAACTTTCAGCTTTAGGTTAAAAATGCACTCTGTTTTTGTTGAATGACTGAACATGTATATAGGCTGTAAATGTCAGTTGCATTACTGCAGTTCAAAACAAGTTTTACATTTTTTCCCAGATTTAAAAAAAAAACACAAAGATTTCCTCATGCTGCATCTACTGTTATCATCAACCCCAAAGAAAACTAAAAATGAAAACAAAGAACAAAGCATGCACACTGTTTGAATCACTGATCAGCAAAGTACACTCTTCCAGGAAAATTAAGGTTCAGAACTACCCAAATGCCTGTAGTCACCATTGAGAAATGCTTCCGTCAGCCCAATTTGACAGAGAAGTCAAGGCCATTCATTTCAGATTTTATGAGTACAAATAACAATAAATTTGTCATTCAAACTGTGCTCACCCTTTCTGCTGGGAACTTTTCTATATGAAGCAGAAGTGTCAAGCAATTTTGAAAGTGCAATGGCCTACAGTTCAAAGCTTACAGACATTACCCTTTTCTTTATGAACATCTCTGGTTTACTTCACTGCAGACAAAAAATAAGTTTTTGTCTGCCTAGCTTAAGTGATGATTTTCAATAGGTACGTTCATTACTCAAAAAAACAATGATCAGCTATTCCACAGGGACAGAAACATTGCATAGCCAGTAAATGATTCATCTCTTTATTTATCATTATCAAATTACAAAATGTGGAGTAGGACAGCAGAAGATAAACTGAATATATTCATTGTTATACAGATATCCAATATTCCATGTTCAGAAAACAGACTGACACAGGACATTTCAGTACTCGGCAAACACCCACAGTCCTGCAAATGGC
Organism: Protopterus annectens; assembly: GCF_019279795.1. NCBI lineage: Eukaryota > Metazoa > Chordata > Ceratodontiformes > Protopteridae > Protopterus > Protopterus annectens. Next base: position 522,316,558 of record NC_056734.1, on the reverse strand, counting down.
TGAAAACTGACATAACCATCCTCTGTGTCTTCAGTCGGAAAGGCCACACAAATATGAGCAACAACACAAGCTGGGAGGACCATGCAATTGCCAAAACTGAGTTTATGATTATTAAAGACCCACAGGACATATGCTCTGTAGGCCACCAGGCGGTACAGCCTGAAATAGAAAATTCACGGAAGATACCAGCAGTCTTGAGCAACCCTACATGCTAGAAAAATACAATGAGGTAAACCACATTATTGGCCAGCCAGTATGCAGCCTTACTTTACTAGACAATCAGAATAAAATATTTGCCACGATCATCAAAGCCCCTAACTTATAAACACATGGCTGTCCACTAGCTAAATTAACCCTTCTACCTTCACATTAGTAACATGCATTGTTGCCCCCTCACTTAGCAGTGAAGTGACAATCACCTAGGTAGTTGCGTACCTTTTTGTCCACTCTGTGTGTTGGAATCCTCCTCTGATCATGGTCTGCTGTCTAAACAGCATTTGTAGGATGTGCGGCAATAGGCAAGCCGATGTGAATTGTGGATGCGTAGTGATGTATTGATTATTACACAATGGCAAGTTTAGTTCTCTCTACTTGTCAGTAGCATGTGGTGATGACACACAACAGTGACATTCACGTGCAGTGGTCATCATAGTGCGGTGGCTGCATAGGCACCAACGCATGTCAGACAGATTACATTCATCCGGCTCCATTACTTGCTGTTCCACAGTACTCTCTGTGCTCACACAATGGCGTTTCTCCCTTGGCTCTCCAGGATGATATGTTGGCTCAAACTGATATTGTTGTCTTGAACTCTCTTGTCCTTGTGATGCCATGACAGCCAGTATGCAGACTCTGAGAGAGAATTAAGACCCAAAAATAATTATCAAGATGTGCCATCCACAGAGGGTCCCACCCATACTTCTCAGGGTGTGTTGTGCTGAAAAATGCTTGAAGATAGCTTAAAGGACATAAAAAGGAATGAACTAAATAGCTTACATGTGATTGTAACATAAGTTCTTAACGTAAGGCAGCGATAAATGCAATTCAGTATGAAAATAGCAATGGAGCAGGGGAGGCCCGTGCTATTGGACTGCCGGACTGCAGCCCCCTCAACTGTAAAATAAAAGAAATAAAAAGAAAAGAAAAAAAATTTTTAAATTCATGGACTTCGCGCATGCGCACTAGTCTGGACTGCTGCTGAGAGTCTGGAGCATGCGCAGGTTGTCTCAGCAGCAGTCCTGATTGGGAAACATGAGGAACGGAGCTCCCAGAAGTCTATGCAGTTTTAAACTGCATAGACTATCCTGGAACTCCCTGGAAAAACACGTCAGGGTCGGATTGCAACATCAGCAGTCTGGAATTTGCTGCAGTCTCATCGGGGGAAGATCTCGCGGGTCTTTTTGCGTGCAGGGTCAAGATCTCACAGGTCTGGATTTGTGCGGGGTTTGGCACTTGCAGGGATCGGGGTTTGGATTTATTTATGGTGGTTTCACTTGGATGGATTGGATTTATGGTGGAGAAGGACAAGATCTACTACAGGTAAGTGGGATTTGGATGTTGCTGTAAGGGTGTGTGTGTGTGTGTGTGTGTGTGTGTTTGTAGTGCTTCCCTGAGAGGCTGTGTGTGTGTGTGTGTGTGTGTGTGTGTGTGTGTGTGTGTGTGTGTGTGTGTGTGTGTGTGTGTGTGTTTGATGAATGTATGGGTTCTTTAGGATTGATTTCCTGTGAGGCAGGGCTTATGATACATAATAGGCATTACTTTTACTGTAAGTGAGAAGCTGCAGTGGATTTACACAACCGCTCGCTTTCAGCCGACATCAGAATCTGCTGCAAGGTAGGCAGGCTGTGCAGTACAATAAGGAGAAGCAGAGACATGACAATATCAGCCTGTGTGCTTTGCACTTGTGTGATGATGTCGAAGGATGGAGAAACCTTTACAAGAGGCCGTGATAAGATTGCAGCATTTAACGTGTAAAAGTACTCAGTGCAAATCTAGAGTGGGAGAGTGTTACAAGGCATCATGTGCATGAGAGTGGGAGAGTGTTACAAGGCATTGAGTGCATGTGTATGATCCCTTACTACACAGACTATGGAATTGTGGAAGTTTATATATTTATTTGTTTTTATTAGCTGGGAAAGTCAGGCTGGGCAAAAACCAATTTTGTGGGGAGGCCTGGAGGAAAAAAGCTTTTATTATCTCTAGTTCTGCAAAGTATACCTCCAGAAAGGCAAAGAGTAACAACATTGCTCGATGGATCTAGGAATCTTACTCTCTACATGGTTGGCGGTAGAAATTTAAATTTTTTGCTTACAGCTTCATACTGTTGTCACACACCAACCCAGTTCTCTTTAAAAAATGAATACATTTGAAATGGTTGAAAATGCGGAAAAAGACCACGGACTCCTTGTACCAGCAAGCAACCACAAACGTAATCTTAACGCAACTTTTATTAATTAAAAGCGTTTTCGCCACACAACAGTGTGGCTTCTTCAGAGAACAAATGTAATCACAAAATGAAAAAATGCACACCTCTTTTTAAATTGCTGAGAAGGGAAATGACATCACAGAAAGTGAGAGAGCTCAATAAGCTCGTACAATAGTAATACACATTTTTTCATTTCTCAGGTATCCCCTGGTAACACTATTCCACATAGTGATACTATCAGGAATAGTAATGGATGTCAATTTTCAATCAGCTATGTTACCACCTTTAGTCTTAATTCCAGGACTATCACTTCACTAATAAGTAAGAACTGGCAATTTATCTTGGGAAGCTCAGAACTTACAGAGAAACTGGGTTTGTTTCCCAACTTTGTCTTTAAAAGGAACAACAACCTCAAAGAACTTCTTCAAAGGGATTTTTCTAAAAAAAGTTTTAATAGGCGGACAGGTATGTACCCATGTGGGTTCTGCAATTGGTGCCACAAAATGAGGGCTGGCCAGACTTATACAATAAGGGACAAGAAGTACACAATTAAATTTCCACTTAATTGTGAGAGCAGATCTGTTGTATACGTGGCCCTTTGTGATTGTTGCCCCTCCTTCTATCTAGGCAAGACCGACCGCAGGCTACGAGACCGGGTCTATGAGCATACGTACGCTATTAAGAAAAATAGCGACGTTAATGCACTAGCAAAACACATAGACACCCATCCTGGGCATTCTTTTTCATTTATGGCTATCGATCAAGTTAGCAGTAATATCCGGGGGGGCCCCATATCATTGCTCTTAGAACTAAGGGAACTTGAGTGGCAATTACGCATGGACGCATTTTGCCATCCAGGTTTAAACGAAAACTGCAACATTTCTGCAGTACTTAGAATGAGGAGCTATTTGCGTTAGAGCACGTTCGTGCACTCATTATACACTGTCTTATAGTAAAACAATTTTCATTATTTTTGTTTACATTACATTATTTTATTTTGAATTTAATGTGTTTCCTTTTTTATCACTGGAACTTTTTTAACTAACCTGTGGTGTTTTGTTTTAGGTTATGTTTTTTAACAGGGACAAACAAAAAAACTTTTTTACTAAGTAGCTTGTTTTATAGCTGTTTTGATACACTATTTTTCAGTTCTTGTTTTTATTTTATTTCTATTATTCTTGAGGTCTTAAATACTTAGGCTGGAGTATGTCTAATTAGTTGATTACCCTTCAAAAAAAAAAAAAAAAAAAAAAAAAAAAAAAAAAATGTGTATTACTATTGTACGAGCTTATTGAGCTCTCTCACTTTCTGTGATGTCATTTCCCTTCTCAGCAATTTAAAAAGAGGTGTGCATTTTTTCATTTTGTGATTACATTTGTTCTCTGAAGAAGCCACACTGTTGTGTGGCGAAAACGCTTTTAATTAATAAAAGTTGCGTTAAGATTACGTTTGTGGTTGCTTGCTAGTACAAGGAGTCCGTGGTCTTTTTCCGCATTTTCAACAGTTTGGTAGTATTTGGTTTTTTCAACATTTGAAATGGTGCCCTTACATGCTCAAGAAATACATACATCATTTTCAGATGCTGACCAATACAATCACCACTACAGTCATAATAAACATTGTTTTTGTAAAAATAATTAGATCTTTAAGTAAACTGTATATAAATATGTGTTGTAGTTATTGTTTTTTACTTTTAGGCATATGTTCTCCTCTTTAAGCCATGTTTTTAAGAGACGTCCAGAAGTGAATGTATTTAGCTACAAAGACCATGGTTGTTATGTTTCTGAGATGTTCAGAATAGAAAGTATTCAAGTGAGTACAAAGAGTATGGCCAGCTACACAATTAAATGTATAACTGAGAAATACGGGAATAATTATATAGTCGTAAAGTCTGCATGCACCATAAGAATAGCTCGGTACAGAATTGAAACAGAAAGAACTTTAAAATTATCATTGTACTATTCAAAAAGAACAGGTTAGGAAGCTCTTGCAGAACTCTTTTTTTTTTACTGAAACACATTTCTTGCACAGATGGTAAATGAAAAAGCAAAGATGGGTTTGACAATGCAGTGGTAGTCAGTGAGGACTCTTACTTGATGGAAAGTCTGGAAGGTATACCTCTCAACTGTCCAGATTTTTGTCTCCTATTTTTAGTCCAGTCCTCATAAAATTTGTGGTTTTCTGGACAATCACTGAGGATTGAAGTCAGTGAATAATGACTATATTTGAGTTTCAGACTTAATATCCTATAGAAAATGCATGCTAACACAAATCCTGTTATTCTAGCAGTTTTCTAAGTTTGCAAGAGCAATATTTAAAATCTGGCCTGATTTTTGGAGCTTTGTACCCTCATTAGTTTAGGCTTTGTCCAGGTTTCTTGTACTTTGAAGTTGAGAAGTATGCTACTGAAAGTCTGGAAGTATTGTAACCAGGGGTGCCTCATGGTACTGGTTGCTGGGTGTAGCCCTACTTTAGAAAATGCATTTTTTTTTACTTTTTTTCTTTTATATATTATTACATTTAAGCAATACCAATAACAGAACTTTGGTTATGCAATCACCCCTTATTACAGTACATCCTTCCTTTTGCAGAAGGCAGAAATTTCACAAAACTGCTTCTCATTGGGCTGCTCAATGAAACAGTGAGGAGCCACTTCTGTAGGTTAAGGCTGCCTCAGGTAACTACCTCAAACTGAGGCAGCCCAAGAATGAAAGTGAAAGAATTAATGGATTATGCAGAAAAGCCAGCATGGGAGCAAGTTTTTTTTTCTCCTTTTTTCACAGCTAATCCTTCAGGTGCCAGTTATTTTGTATATTGGAAGGTAAACATTGTAAGGGAGTGATGGTTTGTGTTTGTTTATCTAAACATGTAGGTATGTATGTATTTATGTGGGGGCACAGATGTTTTGAACTGTCTCGTTTTTTAAAGAATGCCTCCAATTTGCCTGATGTCAAAGTTTTTGTTTTTTCTTTTGGCAAATGTGTGACATTGCTGTCACTAACTAATGGCATTCATTTCAGCTTCATACTTGATAGCCTTTAGGAAAAAGTATGCTAATTCTAAGTCTATGTTGTTGTTGGTCATAGATTCATAGGTTCATAGATTAGTACTAGGCTAACTGCCCTTGCGAGCCATTTTAAGCCTAGCTAATTATCCCCTGTGAGATTCAAACCCTATACCTTGTGCTTGTAAGGCAAACACCTTAACCATTAGGCCACCCTCCCAACCAGCTAACCGGCTTTTCCTGGTTAGGGGTCGCCACAGCGGAACTCCAGTCCACTAATGATTGGCAGTAGATTTTCACAAACGTCAAGGTGCCAGCTCGACGTCCAACCTTCAACGAAGGCACGCCCATTTATGCATGTCTTTCAAGCGCCCATCCAACTGTAGGGAGGACATGCAGACTCCACACAAAAGGCACTCCCCGCACTCCAGCTGAGAATCGAATGGGAGAACCTCTTGCTGTGAGGCAACAACGCTACCACTGCACCACCACAGATGCATGCTAATTCTAAGTTTATAATGTCTAAGTATATAAGGACAACTTATGTCCCAGATTTTGGTTCTTTGTTACTAATTTTTTTTTTCTCCTTCATTTTTCTGATAAGAGGTTGCAAGGCAAGTGGAGGTAAAGGGATGGGGGGTTGATGTAGGCTGCGCATTGTATGCTGACAGCAGTGAGTTGAGAAGATCTCTCTTCAAAAAATCCTTAAAACAACATCTGTCCTCACAGTGGCTATGCTCCTGTGCTAGTTCCTCACACTCCATAACTTGACTTTTTTTCTCCCACTACCACCTCCACTTCACTCCTTTTCCATCCTACCTACACCCTTAATCCTTTCTATCTCCTGATTAGTAATCCTTTGCTGCTATTACTTGTACTAGTCAAATCAGTAGAGAGTCTTATTTATAACTGTATTGCCTAATTTTACTTTGTTAAAAACTTATTTCACTGTCAGCTCTTGTTGTAGTTGATAGATTTGTTGTTGTTTGTATAAATCACTATGGAGCTTTTCTCCCCGGGCCTCCACTGAAAATGTGCATGTTTTGGCCCATTGGACCATCCCGGTAAACAAATGCAAATAAAATAAAAAAATAAATAAAATAAAGATACATTCCTGTATATCAGTTAATTTATATATTTATTTATTCATTTAGGTTCATAGGCTGATTTGATCAATCAAATTTGTGGAATGTACAGTGATGCAAGTAATTCTAATTGATGGTGGTCGCGCCCAGTGGACCATCCCGGTAAACAAATGCAAATAAAATAAATACAATAAAGATACATTCCTGTGATGCAAGTGATTGTAATTAATGGTGGTCATGTGCGTGTGTGTGTGTTCTATGTATGGCTTTGTCCAGATTTCTTGCTCTGAAGTTGAGAGGTATGAGTGTCAGAGCCATCACTGTCAGCCAGAGACATTTCAAATTGTGACATACTTGTTGCACCTCACTCCCCATTGTAGTGGCTCTGGATGTGTCCAAGGAAGGCAAGGAGCAGTTATGCAGTGTAAGTGTGCAGAGTATTCCCCCATCCAAGGTAGACCACAAGTACGACCGTGGCTTTTCATCTGTCCTTGATTTTGCAGAATGTTCTGGTTTTCTGTCATATTTTATACTGTTGATTTATGCTTCTTATTATTTAGGAAATGCATGCTGTCACAGTGCCCTGTTGCTCTGTTTAAGTAGCAATGATTTAATGACCATCAGGTAAGCTTGTCGGAGATTGTAAGATGCAAGTAAGCTTTAATAAGCATACTGTTAAAGAATTACCAGCATTGAAAGCCTTTTCGTTGTTGCCATGCCGAGAATATTTACATAGCTAGATAATGTATAAGCCTTGGGTATTGAAATGCATATGACAGTATTTGTAATAAAAGGACAGGATTACAGCATTTTCAGAAGCTCATTACATTTGTTGGAGACTTGCAGTCATCTTTGCAGGCTTACCCGTAAACTAAACAGAATGCCAGTCCATCATGTGTGGTCCATAACTTGTGCAGGAATCCTTTAAGCAATTTATCTTGAGCTTGTTTCTTGTTTGCTGTTCAGTTTTTACTTGAAACAAGTAGATAGTTGTGTCAGGCAGCAGGTCTTTTTTGGATAAGAAACGTTTTTACAAGTGGGGGTATCACAGAGATTGCTACTTTCAGCATGTTACTTGGTAATTTTATAAAGCTGAATATAAATTATAATTAGAACTGCAGTGCAAGGAGTAGTGGTTTGAGTTGAGTGCTGCTTGTTTTTTTATACTTGATTTTGACTGGCATTCCAGTAATGTATTTAAAAAGTAATTTATTTTTTCATGCCTCACAACCTGTTTCCATCTGGATATTAAGTAAGTTGTCATGTAGCCAATGCATTGAAATATTCTTTCTTCTACGCTTCATTTTGTCTTGATTGGACTCTCGTAATGACTGTTTGGCACCCAGGGCAGCGTATTTAATTAAAGTTCCAGTTGTTGTGGTTTTGAGCATAGCTCCACCCCCTTTCCATTGGCCCCACCCATTCAGCTGTCTTCTGCAGCCCTCCTTTAATTTGAAGTCACCAGCTGCCACTGCAATGGAGACACTTGATATTTAAAAAACAGCAACAACAGACTTCCGGTAACACATGCCGTATACTGATATTTCAGTTTCTGCTGCGCATCCTTACAAGTTTATCTTCCTACTGAGCAGTGGAACTCAGATTAGTTTTAGTGCATATTAGACTACACTCAATATTAGCAAAATGATTCACATAATATACAGAATACAGAACCGATACATGCCAACGAAATGGGGGAGGGGTGGTTTGTGGAACGGTGCAACCTGCAATTACAAGAAAGTGGCACTAATGTTTCATGTGCAGCTCATTGTGAAAGTAAACATTAAATAATGTTCTCTCATCAACTCTGTTTTAAGTGTGTGTGTGGCAAGTGCTATTTGTCCAGTATGGCTTCCTTTGGCGTCTACCTATACAAACAAATGCCTGTTTAATATCAACCAGAAAAAAGTTACCACTATAATTTTGGCTACCGTTATGGGTAGTCTCAATGACGGCACACGTAGACTGAACTTTACACCAGGGTTCTCAACCGATATGCGAAATATGGCTATTCAACAGTATTACTTCGGCATCCCATAACCAAATGTGGACACACTTAAGGGGCCTGCTTAAAAACACTTACACAGTATAACATCCTCTGCTCCTTTACACCTGTGTATGTATTTTCTTTTATATTGTTACTCATTTATTTGGTTTTTATTCTTTATATTCAAAGAGGTGCCCAATTTTAGTCATGTGACAAGAGGAGGAGCTATATAATGATGGTGTTGAAGGAAGGTTAGTGATTCTGAGGAAGTCATTTTATGAAAGCACTCAATCCTGTTGTGTGGACAATAAACCTGCGTTTTTTTGGGATATTTCTCCAGTGTGTCCTTGGATTTACTTCTGACTGACTGGCTGTGGATTGTTTCATCTATCTGTAATCAGAACAAATGTTGTTTCATATAGTAGTGAAAAATTATCACTGAGTGGCAAGGCAAAAAAAAAAAGCATTCATCCATGTACATACAAACTTAAGGTCATATCTGTAGTAACAAAAATGCTTTCAGCACTGAAACACAAGTAGCAGTTGCAGTATAATACACAGCAATTCATGACATGCAGTATTCAATTGGAGGCTACAGTCATAGCCCACTTTTGCATATTTGCCATTATTGCATAAATATTTGGTAAGTTAGCTAGCTCAAGTGCATAAGTAAATGTTGCATGTCATATACATGGCAAATGTAGTGGCCTAGTGCAAAGCTATATTCATGACAAGAATTGAGAACTTCATTTTGTACAGCAGTATCTAATTTCTTATCTACATGATTCTTAAATTGACATTATTGCACTCCTGCAGTAATACCACAACATGATAAAATATGCAAGATTGTCCCCATTACAAAAAAAAAAACAGTACATGAATCAATTTCTTATAAATACACACACATAGGTTGATAGGTGATTACTAGGCTAATTAGCCAATAATACCCAAGAAATTACAATATTGTATTTTAATTCCCCAGGTATGGGATGGGTAGTATCAGGGTAGTGTGTCTTCAGGTGTTAGAGCCCTGAGTTAATTTACAGACTGGCTCTATCTATAAGGGAAATGGGCAGTACCCTGGGTGTGAATTTATGGTTTTCTACAATTTATCCAATTTTTTTTTGAAGAGAGTGAGGTATGAGCTTTGTTTTATGAAGATGGAGAAGTTTATTCCATACATGAGGTAGCCTTAGGTATACAAATCTGTCTGTCCAGCAAGTTCTGTTAGTCTCACAAATACGGTTCAGGTCCAAGGAACAGATAATCCTTGTATATTTTTTCTTGCGAATATGTAACATTTTCATCAGGGCTGGATCAGAGAATGTCTTGTAGGTCAGGCATAAGTCACCTCTCAATAAACGATATGAGACAGAATAAAGGGATAGGGCTTTTATTCAGTCTGCACTAGACATGTGTTTACACTTTGTATTTTTTTAGTAAGACACTGCTGGGGCTGCTCCAATTCATGTAAATGCTGGTTAGGTACATGCAGAAGGGAGAACTGTATTAAATTATGGGCCTGATAAGGGCTGAGTACAATGGTATTATGACTTTCTTTGACCTTGATGCCATGCATTTACTTATAAGCTGAGCCACACAAAATGTTCTCAGTACTGCAGCTACCTGGTGGTCAAAGTTTAGGTTACTATCTGTGTTCCTAGGTCCTTCACCACTGTGTCTACTTTTAGGGGTTTGCTATCAGTATTATGATTTGCAGAGATATCTAATTTACTGCAGGTTATGCATTTTTCAGACTTTAGTCTCTGACCATGGTTTTCACACAAGTTGTCATTTTTAGGCCTGTTTGTAGGATATCAACATCATCTGGGGTTTCAATGATGGCTCCCAGCTTAGTCTTTGGCAAACTTGGTGAGCCAGAGGTCCCCAGCATTGGACTTCACTTTAAAGATGTATATACCAAACAAAAGGAGTCCCAGCACTGAACTCCATGGGACACAGTTAGTAACGGGTTTCTTATAGGAAGCTGATTTACCTATCTAGACAACATGTACCCAGTTCGCTATCCACCTGATGATGTAGGGGTTAAGCTTAACAAAGTAAGTTTATCTATGATCCCCAAGTGGGACATTGTGTTGAAAGCTTTAGCCAGGTCTAGGTAAGCAGTGTGTACAAATTTACCCTCTTCTATGGCTCTGGTGACCGCCTTGAAGTCCACCAGCTTCAGCAGGCAAGAACTCCCTTTGACAAAGTCAAATTGGGTTCTGGTCCAAAGTTTGGAGATTTCCTATGTTGTTTATCAGGTTCATGATGATTCTCTCCATGGCTTGCAGATAAGACTGGTCAAGCTTATGGATCTGTAGTTTCCTGGGTCAGTTGATGGGCCACCTCCTTGTGTAGATGCATGATGGTTGCTGTCCTCCATTCCTCTGGGAAAAGCCCATCTGGTGACTGGTTTAAGAGGGTTTCTAGTGGCTCTGATAGATCCTGTTTTAATCTATTTAAGAAACCTAAGAAAACTCAAAAGCTCAAGTAGTGCACCAAACTTAGGCCTTACCTGTATACCATGTACTACTCAGTATAATGTCCAAAATTCAAAAACAAGTTGGTGAAACATCACAAACCCATGAAACTTTAATATAACAAACAGTCCCAACAGGTTAAGTGCTTTCATCCTTTACAATTCATAGGATTTGCTTTTTGTTTTAATTGTTGTGAGTGTGATGCCCATGCCCTGACCCAGCAATCAAGGACCCTCAATCCTCACCACTAACACCAGAGAGGGCATCTCATATAGGAGGAAAGGATAACAAATACACACAGTAAAGTGGAATTTCCCTTAAGAGCACACAGAGATCACAGTCAGTCTGGGGCTGGTTGCTCCTTTGTTCCCCATGTCCCTCAATAAGACTTTCCACTGGCACAGCTACAGGGTCTAGATCTCAGCCTAGCTGGCAAGCTAACCTCCAGTACCCTCTCTGTCCAACCAGTGCTTCATATCCCTGCTCAAATATCTGACACAAACACACACACACTTTCAGATAAGTATTTATACAACTTCATAGACACTCCTGGGAAAGGCTGACACAGATTCTCCAGCTGTGCCCCTATACCCATACTATAAGGTAGTAATTACTGCCACCACCAGCTAATATTTATCAGCTACCCAAAGGCCCTTAAAAGGGTGTCCAATTATTACCATGCAATATTATTATCCAATAGTAGAGTAACTAAGCAATCAAGGCTTATTGGAAGGGCTTATTACAGGATCACTTATAAGCACACAGTGTACTCTAGAGCTTAATTTATCTCTTCATAAACCAGCCACAGTTGAAAAGGGTTTAAACATATTTAATAATAAATACTAAAAAAACAAGACAATACTACTACACCACAAGGCTATTCAAGAGTTCAGAGATCACACAGAAACTTAAAATAATTCCGTAGTACAGTTCTGACATAACACTTAGTCTAATCTTTATAGTCCTAGCTATTTCTACAAGAAAACACACTTCTAAAATACCTTACTTAAGAGCATAGGCAGTGTTGAGTTAGATATCCAAGATCAAAATGCTTACAGTCTCTCACTGAGCAATAGTTTTTAAAATCACTAACAAACATTTCTGCTGGGCCCTCCCAGATTACATCATCCTCATTTAGCTCCCATTACATCATTTCTTTGACACTTAGCCTGGAGTTCCCAGGCCAACAGGCTACATTATTTAGCAAGCTACCACCTGCTCAGGAAGCTACAACAATAAAAGACATTTCACATGTACACTCTAGTAATCATTCCTTTAGTTAAAACAATAGAAATAATTTGCTAGTCCAGACATGACGGCTCCGAGCTCTGGAGATCAAAAGAACATACAAGACATAATTTTAATTTCAAAGAACAGATGTGAAATGCTTAACTTAGTTTTCTTTACAGCAGATGACAATGTTGTTGCAATCTTGAAGTTCACATTTTATAGTATTTTCTTTCATTTAAAAAACAAGGTTGTATTTTACATTTATATTTACAAATGTCAGAAATATGTATGAAATTCTATTTGGCTAGGCTGGCAGCCTTTACCCATCTCTACCAGTCTTCACATCTCTCCCCCCCGGAGAACTCAAGCTAGTTTTTCAAGTGATCCTTGAGAAACGCCACTTGAGAGAGCTAGGTCCATCTGAGTGTACCTCTCCCCATTCCCTGTCTTGAGAGCCCTTCTGCATTGGCACTGCTAATCCCACTGTGGTGCTGCACTGACATATAAGCTTGCAACAACCAGGCTCCATCTTAGCAACTTGGCATTTTGCTGGCTGGCTCTATTTAACCATATTTGGAGGCTGTGATCGGTCATTACAGTGAATTTTTTCCCATACAGATAAGGTTGAAGTTTTTGCAATGCACACACTCATAGGTTCATAGGTAGGTACTAGGCTATTGGCCCTAGGATCTATATAAGCCTGGCCAAATGTACCCTGGCTTTTGCCACCCAAGAAAATTATTTTCCTGTGCCACTGTCGAGCAGAGCCACAGAAGTGATCCCCAGGGTGAATTTCCTATCTCCCATCCAATCATCAAGATTTTTCTTGAAGAGTGCTAATGAGGAGCTTTGTTTAATATAGATAGGTAGTTTGTTCCAGAGTATGGGAAGTCTCTGGACAGGAATCTATCCCTCCAACATGTTCTGTTTATTGTGGTGATGAGGTTTAGGTCCCTAGAGCGTGTAGCTCATAGGGATCGGGATTTCTTTAAGTGCAGCATGTCTAAAAGCTCTGGGTTTGACATAGCTTTGTGTGTTAGGTAGAGATCGCCTCTGAGTAGGCGATATGCAGTGGAGTAAAGCTGCAGTTTTTTTAGACGGTCTGCATAGTGCATCTCTTTGAGGCCGGTAATCCTCTTTGTGAGGTATTGCTGTGGCCTTTCCAGTTGTTCTAGATGTCTTGTGAGGTACATACCAAAAGGGGCATTGTACTCTATAATGGGTCTAATGAGTGATGAGTAGAGGGGAACAATGACCTCTTTTTTCCTGGATGAGAAACCTTTTGTAATGAGGTGTGCCACATAGAAGGATTTCCTGACTACTGTGGCGATGTGATTATCAAAGGAGAGACTACTGTCCACCTGTGTCCCAAGGTCTCTCATCACACTTTCGGTGTTAAGTAGACTACCACCTATGTGGTAGTTCATGGGTACTGAGTTTTTACCAAAAGAGATGACGATGCACTTTTTGGCATTGAGCTTGAGGCCATGGCTTTGACACCAGGCATCTGTCTTTCCGAGGCCCTTTTGTAGGATGTCAACATCTTTTGGAGTTTTGATTATGGCTCCTAGTTTGCAGTTATCTGTGAACTTCGTTAGCCAAAGACCTTCTGTGTTGGCCTGTACTTCAGAGAAGTAGATACCAAACAGGAGAGGACCCAGGACTGAACCATGTGGTACTCCACTTGTCACTGGTCTGAAGTTGGATTTGGAGTCTGCTACTTTCACAGTGTGGGTTCTGTCAGTGAGCCAGTTGGCAACCCATCTTGTGACATAGGGATTTATACCTAGTTTAGTGAGTTTATCTATAATTCCAGAGTGGGGGATGGTGTCGAAAGCCTTGGCGAGATCTAGATAGGCTGTGTGAACCACCTTACCCTCTTCTATGGCTTTGGTGACTGCTTCAAAGAAGTCTATCAGGTTTAGGAGACATGATCTGCCTTTTACAAACCTGAACTGGGTGGGGTCCTGAGTTTGGAGATTACCAATGTCACTGTTTATAAGTTCCATGATTATACACTCCATAGCCTTGCACAACAGGCTCGTTAGGCTAATGGGGCGGTAGCATCTGGGGTCTGTGGTGGCTCCCCCTTTGTGGAGTGGGATAACTGTTGCTGTGCACCATTCAGTGGGCATATAGCCTGAGGTGAGGCTATGATTGAATATGGTACTTAGGTGGGGTGCCAGTTCGTTCTGTAGTTCATGTAGAACACAGCCTGGGATGTCATCAGGTCCCATGGATGCTGTGTTCTTGGCTTTGGATAGTGTGTTTTTTACCTGTGCAGCTGTGATTACAGGAACTTTGCATTCTTCTGGTATAGAGATGGGCCCTTTAGGGGATGACAGAGGGGTAAAGTTAGCACTGAACCTATTTGCCAGGATGACATCCCTTTTCTACAGCTGCATATCATTCCTCCTTGGGTTGGAGCCTATGAATGAGATAAACCACTGGGTGCTCTTCTCCCTCTGAAGAAATCTGGCTAAGTATAGCCCCCAGCCCATGGTACAAAGCATCCACTTGTACAACAAATTCTTTGTTTTAATCTGGACTGGCTAGCACAGGGGGTCCTCCCAAAGGTTCTTTAAGCTTCTGGAGTGCCTACTCACATGCTGGGGTCCACACTACCTTATTTGGCCTATTCATCCTTGTCAGGTCTGTGAGGGGAGCAGCTATGGTACTATAACTAGGGACAAACTTTCTGTAGTACCCTGCTGTCCCTAAAAATGCCCTCACCTGCTTTTTAGTAACAGGTGCAGGCCATGCCTGAATGGCTTCCACTTTGGCAGGTTCTGACCTTATATTACCACTCCCCACTCTATGTCCTAGGTAGGAGACCTCCGCCATATCCACCTGACATTTGCTTGGCTTAATGGTCAGCCCTGCCCTCTGTAGTCTGCCCAGCACCTCCCTGACATGCTGAAGGTGCTCTGGCCAGGCATGACTGTAGATGGCAATATCATCTAAGTAAGCAAGGGCAAGCCCTCCTGCTCCTGCTAGGATATTATCCACCAGCCTCTGGAAAGTTGCTGGGGCATTCTTCATCCCAAAGGGCATCTTTGTGAACTCATACAAGCCAAAAGGAGTCACAAAGGCTGACTTCTCTCTGGCACTGGGAGTCAAGGGCACCTGCCAGTAACCCTTGGTAAGCTCAATGGTTGTAAGATACTTAGCCCCACCCAGCTGCTCTAGGGCCTAATCTGTCCTAGGCATGGGATAAGCATCCGACTCTGTGTGACTGTTTAATTTACTGTAATCCACATAGAACCTGATGCTGCCATCCTTCTTTGGCACCAGCACCACTGGGGAGGCCCAGAGACTATTGGACTCTTGAATTACCCCTAGTTCCAACATCTGCACCTCTTCCCTTAGAGTCTGTCTGACTCTCTCAGGCACCCTATAAGGGGCCTGCCTAATAGGCCTTTGGGGTCCTGTATTCAGCTGGTGCTGCACCAGGTGGGTGCACCCTGGTTTCCCAGTGAACATGTCCCCAAATTCCTGCAACACTGCTCAGCTTTCTCGAACATGGGTAGGAGATAGCTGCTGGAACATTGCTACCCCTTTCACTGAGGTGTCAGCCTGAGCCTCACTGAGGAGATCAGTCCACAGATCTCCCTCAGACTCCTCCTGCAATCCACTGAAAATGCTCAGCACAAGGACTTCCTATCATGGTAAGGTTTCATCATGTTAACATAGTACAATTTGTGCCCCTGCCTTCTGCCTAGCAGTTCCACCATGTAGTTAATATCACTTACCTTTCTTACCACCTGGTAAGGTCCCTCCCAAGCTACTTGTAGCTTGTTGTGTCTGACAGGAATGAGAACCATTACCTTCTTCCCCACAGAATACTCTCTAGCTCAAGCAATCCTGTCATACCACACCTTTTTCTGTTGTTGGGCTTCTGCCAGGTTCTCCTGGGCCAAGCCCATGAGTTCCCTGAGCCTTGTCCTGAGGTTTAGGACGTATGCCACAACAGACTCCTTGTGAGACTCGCACTCACCTTCCTACTCATTTTGAATTAAATCTAGAGGTCCCCTCACCCTATGCCCATACAGCAACTCAAAGGGTGAAAACCCTGTGTATGTCTGGGGAACTTCTCTGTAAGCAAACAACAGATGGGGCAAATATTTGTCCCACTCCCTCTTAAACTGATCTGCAAATGCCCGTAGCATGGACTCAATTGTAGAGTTTAACCTGTCAACAAGACCATTAGTCTGGGAATGGTAGGGGGTGGTCTTCATGTGCTTCACCCCACAGGACTTCCACAGACAAGCCAGCAGGTCTGACATGAAATTGGCTCCTCTGTCAGATAGTATTTCTTCTGGGAAACCCAGCCTGATGAAAATCTCTAACAAAGCATTTGCCACCTTCTCTCCCTCAGTGGAGGACAAAGCCACTGCCTCAGGGTATCCTGTAGCATAATCCACTACCACTAGGATATACTTTTTCCCAGTGGAACTTGGGGTACTCAGAGGACCCACAATATCCATAACTACCATCTGAAATGGCTCCTCAATCACCAGCAAAGGCATCGAAAGAGCTCTCACCTTGTCTCCTGCCTTGCCTACCTTTTGGCACTGCTCACAGGTTGTGCAGTACCCTGTTAAATCTCTGGAAATTCCAGGCCAGTAGAAGTTCTGCATAATATGCCTCTCTGTACATTTTATGCCCATATGACCTGCAAAGGTAATATCATGGGCTATAGCTAGAAGCACCAGACAGTAGGCTCTAGGCACTACCAACTGCTGTACTCTCTCACCTTCTAGCCCTCCCTCAGGGGTCCACTCTCTGTATAGTAACCCTTTGTTCCAGTATACAGATTCCCCCTTTCCTTAAGAATCAGGTGCCTCCCTAGCTTACCTGTCTCAGGCCTTGCAATGTAGGGTCTGAGAGCTGAGCCTGTCTCAACTCTCTCTCTTTTTGTAACCCTTCCCAGTTCCCCTTCCACAGGAAGTCTGGCATCCTCTGACAGTGGTGCCTCACTGTCAGCCTGGGTACTACTACTCACCTCTACCTTTGCAGTCACTCGGTCCAAGGGAACATCAGTACCCACAAGCAGCTGTGGTTCACATTCAGTCTCACTGCTACAGAATAGCTCACTCCCTGAAGTAACCACCTCACCAGTCCTGGCTGCAAGCATGCAGTCTGTCTGGGTCTTCCCCAGGCTGCAAGGAAATAGCAAATGAAACCACGATTGTTGAGAGAAACACCTTTATAAACAACAGCAAAGCTTTCGAGTCGATACCCTTCTTCAATACTAATACTTCCCCAGGCTGCCAGACCCACATGCTTGTCTGCTAGTCTCACTGTGTGTAACTGCATAAGTACATGGTACTGCCTCATCCAAATTGTTCCCTCTCAGGACATCTGCAGGATGGTAGTTAAGTACCCCTGTTGTCTCAAGACAACCTACTATTGGCATTTTGTCTTTCCCACTTACTGGCTCCCTCAACTTTGGTTTCCCACCTTGCTTCCATAGACACCTGTATGCCACATGGCCCCACTGGTTGCATTCAAAATATTTAACCCTAGCTCCCGGATATGTATCTGGGCTAGTGGCTTCCCCTGCTACTGGCAGATTCTGTTGTGGCAGTCTGTGTTACTCACCATGGGTTCCTTTAGACCCATGAGCAGTACTGGGGGTCCCCTTCCTGTGCACGGCTGCCCTGTTGGCCAGGTATAGGTCTCCCATCTTCCTCAATTCATCTGAAGTAGCACATTGCCTGAGGACATGAAGATCTGGTTAGCTGATAGACAATGTGCTAAGGGCTTGTTCCCTCACCAAAAGGTCTGCCAGCCCTTCAAAAGTGGTGACCTGACATCCACTCACCCAGCTATGAAAATAAGTGCTGTTCAGCAACATATTCACACACACTTTCATCTGCCTTGCTTCTATGCTCACAAAACTTTTTCCTATACATTTCAGGTATTAGCTTAGCTCATTACAGCTGAGTGACATCTCCAGGCATTTCTGCAGTTACCTCCTACTGCTCCTCTAGGCGTCAAATATTGCCTCTTCATATTTGCATTAATAATTCCAAAACCATGCTTACATACAAGGTATCAGAATATTTTATCTTGAAGCATACATGATGGCAAGCACAATTGTTTTGATATTTAAAAAATGAAGTTATCACTTTACAGTTCTAACAAATGCTCATTAACAGAGTTCAAAGGCTGAAGCCATGCCCACTGGGAGTTAAAGGCACACACTCAAAAGAGCTCTACTGGAGTGAATGAGTTAAAACATTCTAAAAGACTTTTTTTTCTGGCAGTATAATCAAAACAGACATTGTCAGGCATTTCTGATAAAAAAGAGGTCAGCTTTCCCATGGAGTAAGGGGGTCAGGAACCATGCCCAGAGCCTTTGGTCAACACTATACTGTTTGCATACCCTCTCAAACATATGAATGAAACTATAAAAATTATCCCCTTCTTTAAATTGTGAAAGAAATGTACTGACCTGTTGTGCTTCTGGGGTCCAGTTACTCCCTTCCCCATTACCTCCATGACTCTGGTGAAGAGTCAGCATTTCCCTCTCATGCCTCCACTGACACTCCTTTTCTTTGGCTTCTATCTCCAAACGCCTGGCCTCCAGCGCAAGTCTTTTTAGCTCCAGCTGCATTTTTAAGTCCACTGCAGAAATTTGAGCTGTCCATTCTCCGAGGATATTGTACCTGCACTGCCAGTCTGATTGTCTTCCTGGATGCTGTTTTCTGATGCAGCTGTAAACAAGGCTGCAATCGGGTCTGCCTTAGTCAGGTTTCAATTCACCAGTCTCCTAGCCTGGCACATCCCACCAGCTGGCTCCTTGTCAGCTTTCCATACTCCTCTGCTGACATGCTGCCTGCTCACCCTGACTAACTAAGCTAACAAAAGAAATAAAACAATTGTGATCTGAACTCTTGAGTATTCACTGCATGGCTGTTTTAGAGTACACAACACCTTCAGAGATCACTGTACATGAACTTACAGGATCCACTCTACCCACACCACTACAAGCCAATTAGTATTTGCCAACTAATTAATATGTGATGTGAATATCCCACCGCTGCCAAACAATTAATATGTGAGGATATCCCAACCACTGCCACCAATTAATATGTGATGCCCGTGCCCTGGCCCAGCAATCAAGGAGCCTCAATCCTCACCACTAACACCAGACAGGGCATCTCATATATGAGGAAAGGATAACAAATACACACAGTAAAGTGCAATTTCCCTTAAGAACACAAAGAGATCACAGTCAGTCTGGGGCTGGTTGCTCCCTTGCTCTCCAGGTCCCCAATAAGACTTCCCACTGGCACAGCTATAGGGTCCAGATCTTAGCCTAGCTGGTAAGCTAACCTCCAGTACCCTCTCTGTCCAACCAGTGCTTTGTGTCCCTGTCCAAGTAGCTGACACACACACACTTTGAGATAAGTATTTACACAACGTCACAGACACTCCTGGGAAATGCTGACATAGATTCTCCTGCTGTGCCCCTATACCCAGACTATACGGTAGTAATTACTGCCACCACCAGCTAATATTTATCAGCTACCCATAGGCCCTTAAAAGGGTGTCCAATTATTACTGTGCAATATTATTATCCAATAGTAGTGTAACTAAACAATCAAGGCTTATTGGAAGGGCTTATTACAGGATCACTTATAAGCATGCAATGTACTCTAGAGCTTAGTCTATCTCTACATAAACCAGCCACAGTTTTAAGGGTTTAAAAATATTTAATAATAAATACTAAAAACATAAGACAATACTACTACAGCACAGTGCTATTCAAAAGTTCAGAGATCACACAGAAATTTAAAATAATTCTGTAGTACGGGTCTGACATAACAGAAAAAACATTTAGTTTAATCTTTATAGTCCTAGCTATTTCTACAAGAAAACACACTTCTAAGATGACTTACTTAAGAGCATAGGCAGTGCTGAGTTAGATGTCCATGATCAAAATGCTTACAGTCTCTCTCTGAGCAATAGTTTTTAAAATCACTAACAAATATTTCTGCTGGACCCTCCCAGATTACATCATCCTCATTTAGTTCCCATTACATCATTTCTTTGACACTTAGCCTGGAGTTCCCAGGCCAACAGGCTACATTATTTAGCAAGCTAACATCTGCTCAGGAAGCTACAACAATAAAAGACATTTCACATGTACACTCTAGTAATTATTCCTTAAGCTAAAACAATAGAAATAATGTGCTAGTCCACACATAATGATTCCAAGCTCTGGAGATCAAAAGAACATACAAGACATAATTTTAATTTCAAAGAACAGATGTGAAATGCTTGACTTAGTTTTCTTTACAGCAGATGACAATGTTGCTACAATCTTGAAGTTCACATTTTACAGTATTTTCTTTCATTTAAGAAACATGCCTGTATTTTACATTTATATTTACAAATGTCAGAATTTTATGTATCAAATTCTATTTGGCTAAGCTGGCAGCCTTCATCCATCTCTACCTGTCTTCACAGTGAGCACAAGTTAATTTAAGTCTCTTTAACAATTAACATTTAGACAAGTAAAAACCAGCCAGTGAGCTTGTAAAACATCAAATAGTTAAAAACTATTTAATAAAGTGTTAATTGAACACCTTCTGAGACGAAAATGTTTTTTTTTTAATTTAGCCGCTCTTATTTTAAAAGCTGGTGTAGTTAAAAATGCATTCATTAAACCCAGGAAGAATAGAAGCATTAAACTTTAGTTGCCATATGAGTAGTCTGTATTCTAAAAAATGTTTCCCAATAAACACCACTCTTTCTGTAGTATTATTTCCAAAATACCAAATTTAAACTTAGTAAAGTTATTACATATCAAGGTGTGTTTAAAATTGAGCCGTTCATAGGTAGGTACTAGGCTATCGGCCCAAGGGTCTATGTAAGTCTAGCCAACAAGGTTCCCTGGCTTACGCCACCCAAGAAAGTTATTTTCCTGCACCACTGTTGAGCAGAGATGCAGAAGTGATTCCTGGGGTGTATTTCCTATTTCCCATCCACTCATCAAGATTTTTCTTGAACAGTGCTAATGAAGAACATTGCTTAACATAGATGGGTAGTCTGTTCCAGAGTATGGGAAGTCTCTGGGACAGGAATCTATCCCTTCAGCATGTCCTGTTTATTGTGGTGGCAAGGTTTAGGTTCCTAGAGCATGTAGCTCAGAGGGATTGGGATTTCTTTAGGTGTAGCATGTCCAACAGCTCTGGGTTTGACAGAGCTTTATATTTTAGGCAGAGATCACCTCAGAGTAGGCGATATGCTACAGAGTAAAGCTGGAGTTTTTTTGAGGCGGTCAGTGTAGGGCATTTGTTTGAGGCCAGTAATCCTCCTTGTGAGGTACTTCTGTGGTCTTTCCAGCTGCTGCAGATGTCTTGTGAGGTACATTCCAAAAGGGGAGATGTACTCTATAATGGGTCTGAGTGTCGAGTAGAGGGGAACAATGACCTCTTTTTTTTCCTGGATGAAAACTCTTTTATGTTGAGATGTGCCACGTAGAAGGACTTCCTGACTACTGTGGCGATGTGACTATCAAAGAAGAGACTACTGTCCACCTGGGTCCCAAGGTCTCTTATCACACATTTGGTGTTAAGTAGATTGCTGCCTATGTGGTAGTTCATGGGTACAGAGTTTTTAGCAAATGGGATGACACTGCACTTTTTGGCATTGAGCTTGAGGCCATGGCTCTGACACCAGGCATCTGTCTCAGCGAGGCCCCTCTGTAGGATGTCCACATCATTTGGGGACTTGACTATGGCTCCTAGTTTGCAGTCATCTGCAAACTTCATTAGCCAGAGGCCTTCTGTGTTAGCCTGTACTTCAGAGAAGTAGATACCAAACAGGAAAGGTCCCAGGATGGAACCCTGTGGTACTCCAGCCGTCACTGCTTTGAGGTCAGATTTGGAGTCTGCAACTTTTACAAGTGTGGGTTCTGTCAATGAGCCAGTTGACAACCCATCTTGTGATGTAGGGATTTATACCTAGTTTAGTGAGTTTAGCTATAATTCCAGAATGGGGGATGGTGTTGAAAGCCTTGGCAAGGTCAAGATAGGCTGTGTGTAAACCACCTTATCCTCACCTATGGCTTTGGTGACTGCTGCAAAGAAGTCGATCAGGTTCAGGAGGCAATGGCAGAAGGAAAATGCTCCATATTGATGCCTCACCCCTTACCATCTCTTCTGTGCTGGTGACTTACCTGTTTCAAAAAAAAATGTTTTGGCCTGACAACTGACCTCTGGTAAGAGAGCAGATATCTGCAGGTTTTTTCTTCTTCTTTCGGCTTTTCCCAGTTAGGGGTCGCCACAGTGGATCACCGTCCGCTCATGATTGGCAGTGGAGTTTTACTGTGTTGAGTTGCCAGCCTGGTGTCCAACCTTCCACAGAAGGCACACACATGCACGCACTCATGCCTAGGGTCAATTTAGTGTGTCCAATCCACCTACAGCATGTCTTTGGGATGTGGGAGGAAACCAGAGCACTCAGAGGAAACCCACGTGACCACAGGGAGGACATGCAGACTCCACACAGAAGGCACCCCAGCCGAGGATCGAAACGGAGAACCTCTTGCTGTGAGGTGGCAACGCTAACTGCTGCACCACTGTGGCTGCCCCGAGCAGATATCTGCAGGTTACAGTACAAAATTCATACCTTTGTAATCTTTTGGATTGCTCCTCCCAGCTAGATCTCCCCATTACGCAGCAGTTGCTGGATGTTTGAAACCATAGATATTTAGAGTGGGGGTTCCTATGTAAGAACAGGGCTAGGATTTTCTTCTCCTTTGTAGTACTAGCAACTGAAAGCCAGTTTTTGACCTCTCCAGACAAAACAAGTACTTAAGGACCAAAAAGTTCAGTATGTTGGCATTTTAGTTCCAGTTTCCTCTGATCATGACAAATGCAGTAATGGTAACCCTGGATGTGAAGGATGCATACCTATGGTATTTACGAAATGGTTTGTCCCACTGTTTGCCCAGCTCACAATAAGGGAAATCCGGGTGTAACCTTAAACCAGTAGCTAGTTGAAACAAACTGCTTCCAAAGACCTAGAGGTCCAGGCATTGCAGTCTTCATAGCTTGCCCATTCTGGGGTACTGTGATAATTCAAAAGGCATCTTCTATCAAAATGTTTTGAAAAGTGTGAGTGCAGCGAGGTTGGGTAGGAAGTCTCTACCAGACTCCCAAGTGACAGAAATACAGTGCTGCTCCAAAATCCATGGGAGCAGTGCCATCAGGTATTGGTTATTCTAGCATTCAGATATGAAATTGTGTGTTGGGCATAGTGGGTAAGGAGCAGTTTTGGGATAGTGTCTTTTTGGTACTAGTTAGTGCTCAAAATTTAATCACAAATGCTTTAGATAATAGGAAAGCCCACACATTATGCCAATAAATGTAGCTGACATGGACCAGCAGACTAGGGGGAAAAATGCAAAACCCTTAGATGATTACTCTGGTTTTGCCTGTGAAAATGTTAATGTTGAACATCAAGAAGCAAAGACAGACCCTTGCTTATAGGTTCTGCAGATTGATTGTGATGGCATGGGAAGTGGCTTGGGAGCAAGCCTGTAGCAGATGCATTGAACAGGACTTTTGGCAGCTTACATTTTCCTGCTTCACTGCTATTCATGTGTACGGCAGGAGTACATAAATGGAGGGTGTGAGCAGTAAACCTGTTTGCCTTTAGGGCAGTCTTTGAGCAATCATATGCCCCTGGGACCCATGAAGATAAGCTGCAGGCAGTCAGTGTTTCCTCTGTTCTTGGAGCCTTCCATGTGCTTTCCCACCCAACCTATCCCGCTTCTCACAGGCATACTACTGGAAGCAGGAAAAGAAAGTGCAGGGCTCATTAGCTTCACTATGGCCAAGACCTCCGTAGTTCTCCCTGCTACAGCATTTGTGTGAAGGAGCATCTGCCCCTTCCAACCCACTAAACATTACTACAGAGGAATGGGGATCTATGGGGACCCAAACATCTAGACCTTCAGACTGTTATATGGATGATCTCAGCCTAGTTGTCTCACTTCCACTTCTCTACAGCATTGATTTTCATTCTCCAGGTTAATAGAAAGCTAAGTAGAAATTCTTGTTTGGTTAAGTAGAAAATTGTTCTCCAGCATTGCTTATGTAAGGAAGGGGGCCATGAGTTGTTCCTTTTTTTCTATTCTAATTATATGGGTTGCTTTTGCCTTTGTAAGAAGGTCCTCTTGTCAGAGAGTGCAACTTTCCTTCCCCATGAGTCCCTCCATGGTTGTGCCATCTTGCACTTAATAGTTCCTGAAATGGGATTCTCCATTTGAGGCAGAATTACATATTTTCCATGGGGCTTTAATTATACTATTCTTGCCTTCTTTAGTGACATTTAGTGCAACAACTTTAACATTCCTTTTTTTTACTTTGTCAAATAGAAATAGAAATAAACCTTTTGATTTAAAACTAGTCTGTGAAGACTTTTGGCATACAGGATGAGTTTAAACTAGCCAGCTACCATTCTTCTATCCAAATCAAAACCACAGAGCAAAGGGAAAGAATATTACACATTCATAAATCAAACTGCAAAAGGGTCATTCACTCCAGGGATCTTAACCTAGCTTCTGATATGAACAGGTCATGCTAGAGAGATACATGCATCTCCCAGAGACTGCCAGTTCTCCGGAACAAGCTTCCAATCATGTGAAACAGAGTCCCTCCTTGACCCTGTTCAAACGCAGCCTAGATCAATGGATGGCTGACCACAGATTCACTCCTGGGGTGGTGCCAGTGTCCCTCCTGGACAAAGGAACTCTGTATTAGCTACCACAAACCCTTACCTCTGTGAACTTCACTTGCCTAACCACCGACAGTGGTGGCAACTCAGGATAACTATGGCTAGGCTTGTAAGGGTTCCAGGGCCGTTAGCCTAGTAACCTCCTATGAACCTATAAACCTATAAACAATGGCCAATAAGAAAATAACACTTCTGAGCTACTAATGCTAACAGCGCAGTGTCAAACTTTAGCACTCTTTTTCCATAAATGGCTTAAGTTTTAGTTTTTGGGGAAATTAGGTCACAAAGAAAAGATAAAACGTATGAAAGGCCTGTACTTTAGATTCCATTTTGATACAAGATGGAATCATTTAAAATGTATAAAAATATTTTTCCTCATCACGCTAGTGGGCCACCATTCTGTCAGGCTGAGTCCTGCCATATTGTTTGTTGACTATAGAGTGTCCTACTGTACTTTTTTGCTTTTAGTGTATCCACAAATTGTACATCTGTTATAATGTCTGAATCCTTCTAAATTTGTAATCTGTTTTAATATGTTCACTGAAGATTTTCTCCACGGGTCTCCTCTGAAAATGGGCACATACCTAGTTGGGCTTTCCCGATAAACAAATGTCAAATGAATAAATTTAGCTAGCTGACAGATTACCATTAGTATTGAAATGCTTGGCTGTGGACATAAACAACCTCCCTAATATTTTATATATGGTGAACCACACCGTACTCTGTGTATGGCATATATTTTTAGTATTGCCAAAATCTCATTGCATACATTGCAGTGTGATCCCTGTACCATAATACAGAAGCTGTATTCAGAGCTGCCTTACTTCTGTGACTACACAGACCATTCATATCCCTGACTCACCCAAGACGCCATTACATACAGTTTTCTTCAACAGTGCTGACATGTCAGTTTCACCATTCACAACTTAATGTTCACCAGCAATTCACACTGATAGCTGTAGAACAATCTTCTAAATGAAGGAGCTTCAACAGATACACACAGGGGATACACTAGACAGTCATGACTTCCTAATGTGTCTGAACATGATGACGATGTCACACACTACCACTGTCTAAAGTTGCCTTTGTATAACCTTCATCTACACCAGCAGCCAGATGTGTATGATCTTGCCATATGCTCCATGTCTTGTACCTTATTCAGTGTAGCACAGAAAGTAGCAAATGGCTTACTTAACAGTGTTCCTCAGTAACAGTGCAGCCTTCCATTGTTTCTTGTAGTATCACTTCCAGTTCTGCTGTCCCTGGTATTGGCTGATTCAGAGGCTTCTGCTGTGCAGGACTTAGCTGCTCCATCTTTACAATACAAAGAATTACAATCCACGTATAGTTGTACTCAATTTTTCTTTAATTGCTTTTTGCCATCACACCTAATGGACATCAAAGCCCAGCCTAATCACCATTTATTTTATTTATTTTACATTTGTTGACCAGGATAGTCCGATTGGATGCATGTCCATTTTCAGCAGAGGCCCGGGGAGAAAAGCTCCAGGTAAACAGAAACATTAAAAACATGTTACAATTATAATTTTGACAAAGAGTACATAAGCAAACAATAATAAACATGTTCCACAGGTTAGAGTTAAACCCTGGTGAAAGCCAGGCATAAATTAAACAGTAGCTGATTAATAGATTTTACACAGTCTAGAAGAGAGTTAGCCAGGCTTGATACAATGACATAGCCGTTTCAGTGTCAGATGTTGTTTGATTCTAGTTTTAAATTGACCTAGGGAGGAGAGTAAAATAATGTCAGCTGGAAGTGAGTTCCAGGATCTGCCTACAGAGTTTGCAGAGAGAGTCACCAGCTGCGTTGTTAATTGCAGTCAACAGGGTTTCCTAGGGCTTCCTAGAGCTGTACGGTAAGTATTTTAGCTCTTAAATTACACCAGTTTTAGCACTTAATTTTGCTAGCTATAGATTTGCTATTTTTTAATACAATTTTTTAGTAAGAGTCCTATAGTTAATGTATTTCTTGGGAAATTTTAAGGTTAGGAATACAATAGCTGGAGGGGGCAGGGGTAAACTACTCTTTAGCTAGTGTTGTGAGTTAGCCGATTTGTAATGGGGACAAACTGGGGATACTGCTTAACTTACTTGCTGTGCAGGCACAATGAACAGAGGGGTAGGGAAGGTACAACAGCTACAGGATGAAATGACATGAGTTAGGTAGTAGAGAGTTTGATTAAAGATGGCACCCTAGGAGGGGGCTGACTAATGAAGATAATCAGGGGGTGGGAGTAACAGATAGGGAGAATGGAGTAGAGAGCAGCCAGAACAGGATTAACCAGGAATTTATGGATCCCTCCCCCACAGGGAGAAGGACGGAAAAACTATCAGTGTAAGGTGAGGAATAAGCTTAAAAATATCAGTATCTAACAAAAGACTGATCTGAGTAGCTGTGGAATACTTTAAATAATTATCGCTGCAAGCACACAAACAGGCTTGTTTGGCAGTTATGGAGAGAGCTGTGATTAGTATAGAAACTATAATGAAAGTAAAAGAAAAACTTTACCAAATTAAAATGTAAATGCTTGGAGCTGGAACACTGTGTGAGTATAAGGCTGATTTATTTTATTTATTTATTTATTTTATTCTACGCTTGTTAACCGGGATAGTCCGACTGGACACAGGTCCATTTTCAGCAGAGGCCTGGGGAGAAAAGCTCCACATGTGGATAGTTACATAAGAGTTAAACAGCAGCAGTTTTATGCGGTCACATATAGATACCAGTACAGAATTATAGGATTATATGCATACTTGGAATACATACATTTAAACTTAACATAGGTTCATACTAGGCTATCTGCCCTAGGGCATTTATAAGCCTAGCCAGAGTGTGTGTGGCTTTCACCACCCCTTAGGATGAGAATAATTGTAGTTTTCTTGTTCGAACTTAGACATTTTTAGTGGTACAAGGCTGAAAAAGGTAGCATGTCATTCAGTAGTACAATACATATGAAAATGAGACTAAGTCTGAAACATTGACTATTTTACAGATAGCCAGGTAGTGAAGAGAGTGGTAAGCTGGTCAGTCAGGGTTGGTACAGGGGCACAGCCAGTGATTTTTTAGGAATTTTTGAGAGATATTTTAAATTGGTTAATAGTCTGGTTTGCTGTAAGTTCGTCAGGGAGCCGATTCCACATTGTTCCAAGTGTTTTTAGATTTAACAGTTTGTGCCAGTATTTTGTCAGAAGACCAGAGAGGTTTTAGGTTACTGTAAGGGGTAATTATATTTGGAGTATGGGTGTGCTTTCCAGCTGATGGAGGACTTTCGGGCTGATTCAAGGTATTATAGCCCAATCTATTGGCAATTGCCTGGATCCCTTCACTGTTGTTGTGCATATACTTTTAAGCTTCAATAGTTTACAAAAACTAAATTGTAATTCACCTATTGCAATAGAAAAGCTGGATGGAGTTAGGTTCTTGCTTCCCAGAGGTTTTACTTAGTTATGATCGCCAGCTATTGCTTTATGTAGTTAATCCCAGGTGGGGATGGGGGGGTCATGCAGGAAAGAAACCCGTGTAAACTATTACAATAGAAAAGCTGCAGGGAGTCAGGCTCTTGCTTCCCAGAGGTTTTACTTAGTTAAGATAGCCAACTTCAGTGGAGAAGGTAGATATTGCTTTATGCAGTTAATCCCAGGTGGGGATGGGGGGTCACGCAGGAAAGAAACCCGTGCAAATTGCTGTGCAGGCACAACGAACAGAGGGGTAGGGAAGATACAACAGCTACAGAATTAAATGAATGTGAGTTAGGTAGTAGAGAGTTTGATTAAAACCCTCCTCTCTTCTTCCCAGAGGTTTTACTTAGTTATGATCGCCAGCTATTGCTTTATGTAGTTAATCCCAGGTGGGGATGGGGGGGTCATGCAGGAAAGAAACCCGTGTAAACTATTACAATAGAAAAGCTGCAGGGAGTCAGGCTCTTGCTTCCCAGAGGTTTTACTTAGTTAAGATAGCCAACTTCAGTGGAGAAGGTAGATATTGCTTTATGCAGTTAATCCCAGGTGGGGATGGGGGGGTCACGCAGGAAAGAAACCCGTGCAAATTGCTGTGCAGGCACAACGAACAGAGGGGTAGGGAAGATACAACAGCTACAGAATTAAATGAATGTGAGTCAGGTAGTAGAGAGTTTGATTAAAACCCTCCTCTCTTTTTCCCTGTACTACAGAATTCCATCTGTGTAGTACAGATATGACAGCTGTCTAGTTAAGTTAACATACTGGCAGCCATGACAGTTAATTGTGTTATCACTGGATTCACATCAATGCAGATGTCTGTATATCCTGACCCCACCCCTCCTGTGCTGGCCATCAAGCTGCCACATCACCACATGGGCCCCCAATCTTTTCCTGCTTTGAGCACACACTTCAGTGCTTTCATTATGAGGGCTACCATCAGGCAGTGTCTTAACCATTTGTGTGCCCACATACAGGATGCACAACATGATGCTACCAGTCCTACAGTAGGCTGTTATGCCTGCTGCTTTGGCCCACACTATCCTTATGATGGGCACAACCATCCTCTAACATACATAGCTAACAGGCCATCATAATGTGCATGCTAAGACAGTTTGGTAAGCTCTTACATTATTTTGAAAGAATCCAATTGGTACTTATAAAGACTTATTTTTATTAAGCAAAAAAAAAAAAAAACTAGTGTTTTGGCTAATAAGCTTTCCAAGATTCATTAACAAAAACATCAAATTACATTTACAAAATGTAGCTCATTAATAGCTTTCAATCAACTAATATTAAAATTTAAAGATACACCAGAGAAAAACTGATTCCAAAACCACCCTACTAATTCATTGTTCATACCTCTAAGCTGAAATGTATCAAAAATAAAATATATACCATGCTTCATTCTTCAACAAAATATCAGATATAGTAAAAAATAATACAAACTATTAACTACAAATAATATACACTATTAACAATAAAACATAATAAAAACTTTAACAAGTTAATATTCCGACCACAACATCCTTAAAATCAATAGCCACTGTACTAGAAGAAACACATTTTATATCTGTAATATATTTCTGTTTCCTCTTCTAACCTGTCGAAGTTTGTCTTACACTGAGTTTTTTCACAAGGACATTTCAAGCCATAGGCCACCACTTGTTGATAACCAAATCATACCTCTCAACTGTTCAGATTTTCACAGAATGTGCAGATTTTTACCTCATATTTTTGGTCTGTTCCTTATAAAATGTGTGATTTTCTAATCCTGTTATTCTAACAACATCCTAAGTTTTTATAAGAACAGTATTTAAAATCTGTCCCTATTTTGGGCCTTTGTCCCCACATTCATAGGTTCATAGGTGTGTACTAGGCTAATGGCCCAGGAGCCTTTACAAGCCTAGCCCATAGGATTGCCCTGGCATCGTGCCACCCGACTTTAGTTCCCAGTGCCTCTGTCAAGTAGAGCCACTGGAGTGAACCCTGGATGAATGTTCTATTTCCCATCCACTCATCAAGATCTCTCTTGAAGAGGGCCAATGAGGTGCTCTGCTTGACATGTATGGGAAGTCTATTCCATAGCATGGGCAGTCTCTGGGTTATGAACCTGTCCCTCCAGCATGTTCTGCTGATTGTGATAATGAAGTCTCTGGAGCATGTGGTGTGGAGGGATTGGGATTTCTTTAGATGTAGCATTTCTAACAGAGCTGGGTCAAACATGGCTTTGTAAGTCCAGCAGAGATCACCTCCAAGTAGGCGATATGAGACAGAGAACAGTTGGAGATTTTTGAGTCTGTCCATATAAGGCAAGTGTTTAAGGCCTAGGATCCTCTTTATGAGGTACTTGCGGCCTCTCCTGTTGTTGCAGGTGTCTAGTGAGGTACATGCCAAATGGGGCATTGTACTCTATGATTGGCCTAATGAGGGAAGAGTAGAGGGAGACAATGACCTCTTCCTTCCTGGATGCAAAACCCTTAGTAATGATATGTGCCACATAGAAGGACTTTCTGACCACAGTGGCAATGTGGTGGTCAAAAGAGAGGTTGCTGTCAACCTGTGTTCCCAGATCTCTTATAGTGTCTTCTGTGTTAGGTGGACTAACATTGATGTGGTAATTTATGGGAACCAGGTTTTTCCCAAGGGGGATGATGACACATTTTTTGGCATTGAGATTAAGGCCATGGTTCTGACACCAGTCGTTGGTCTCAGTGAGGCCTTTCTGTAGGATGTCAGCATCACTTGGGGAGTTAATAATAGCTCCCAACTTGTAATTGTCTGCACACTTAGTCAGCCAGAGTCCCTTTGTGTTGGTCTGGACTTCAGAGAAGTAGATACCAAACAGGAGAGGACCCAGGACCGAATCCTGTGGGACTCCACTTGTGACTGGTCAGCAGTCTAACTTGGAGTCAGATAATTTCACACTGTGGATTCTATCTGTGAGCCAGTTTGCAACCCACCTAGTGATATAGGGGCTTATGCCTAGCTTAGTGAGTTTTTCTTATGATTCCTGAGTTGGGGAATGGTATTATAGGCCTTGGCCAGATCAAGGCAGGCTGTATGAACCACCTTGCGTTCATCCACAGTGCTGGTGATTGACTCAAAGAAGTTGAGCAGACATGATCTACCCTTCACAAAACCACAATGTGTGGGATCCAGAGTTTGGAGAGTCGCTATATCCGGGTCTATATTATATAATTGTATGCGAACAATGTCGAATGCTCTAATGAGCGAAAATGCCAGAACTCGAAGTTCCGTTATTGAGATTACAGTACTTTGAAGAGTGGGATATTTGCCCTTTCCTCACTGTAGTGCAATCTCGGAGTTGGAATATATATTTAGCAAGGGGTGTGGGGGTTCAGCCCCCCCTCCCCACAATTTTTATTTTTTTTTATTTATTTATTTATTTTACATTTGGTAACCGGGAGAGTCCAACTGGATATATGCCCATTTTCAGTGGAGGCCCAGGGAGAAAAGCTCCAGAGCAGTAAAAGCATTAACAAGACAAAGACATGTTAGATAAATAAAAACATCAATAATTATTAATAATAATTCATTAATAATAATTAATTGATAAAAAAATCAATAAAGATTTTGAGTTTCTGTATTTTCGCTCATTAGAGCATTCAACATTGTTCGCATACGATTATATAATACAGACCTCTATATCCTTATTTATTAGGTCCATGATGATGCATTCCATAGATTTGCATATCAGACTTGTCAGGCTAATGGGGAGATAGTTCCCAGGGTCTGTAGTCGCTCCTCCTTTGTGGAGAGGGATGACTGTATCAGTACTCCATTCAGTAGGGACAAAGCCTGAGGTGAGGCTGTGATTGAACAGGGCACACAGGTGAGGTGCCAGTTCACTCTGTAGTTAATGTAGAACACAGCCAAGGATATTGTCAGGCCCCATAGAGCTGTATTCCTGGCCTTGGACAGTGCCGTTTTAACCTGTGTAGCAGTAATAACTGGGTGCCTGGCAATCTACTGGTATTGTGATTGGTCTTTTGGGGGGGTAAAGTTGGCACTGAAACTGTCGGCCAGTATACTGGCAATATCTGTTGGCTCAGTATAGGAGGTACCATTGTGCAGTAGCTCAGAGCAAATCTGGGTATTGCCATGTAGATTCTTTACATAACTATAGAAGGCCTTGTAGTTGTCTTTACTATCTGCTGCAATTCTGTTTTCATAGCTAGTTTTAGAGGATTTGATGAGGGATTTAGACTTTTTGTTGAGGCTGATAAGGGAGTTTATCCAGTCTTGGGACTTCACCTTATTCCGCATCAGTTTCCTCTTTCTGTTGTAGAGTTTGATTATGGCAGGGGACCACCAGATTGGCTTCCTTTTTTTGGAGGAGAGCATCTTAGTTCTTTTGGGTATGGCGAGATCTATGCATTTGTGTACACATTCGTACAGTGCATTGGTGTATGATTTGGCAGTCATGCAACTATTTTCCATTAGCATGGGTGCCATGAAGTTAGCCACCTCTGTTTTTAGGAGCCCAAAGTTAGTTTTGGAGAAGTTTTTCATGGTGGTTACCTTTGGGGGTGAGGGGGGTATGAGGTATGTGGATTTGCAAGGTGATTAGTTTGTGGTCAGATCTAACCAGGGAGGAGTTGACTTTTGGTGTAGAGCAATGGTCACCCATGTTGTTAATGACCAGGTCAAGGATGTTGCTACCTCTAGTGGGGGTAAGAACGAGCTGGTCCAGGGCATTGGAATTAATGAATTCCAGGAAATGTTGGGCAAGTGTATTGGTACATGAGTAGTTTTCCCAATTTATGAAGGGGTAGTTGAAGTCGCACAGTATGAGAGTGTTAGGTTGGACCCTAATATTCTCCAGGGTGCTTAGGAATGTGGAGTGTGAGTTTTGGGACATGGTTGGGATCTATAGCAGGCTACGACCTGAATCACTGTCTCACCCAATGTTAGCTGCACCTGATGTATCTCAGATGCATTATGTTGAGCTTCCAATCTGGAGGTGTGCGCATCTTTTATAAATATGTAAACACAACCATCTTTGGAGCTTTTATCCAAGTTCTGGGGCCGAAAGGTTTGGAATGAGTTATAGCCTGGTACTGCAGGGTTGCTTTTTGCTGCCTTGAACCAGGTCTCTGTTACAGCACAAATGTTGATGTTCTCCATTTTAAGGAGTGCTTTGAGCGAATACAGTTTGAGATTTAGACTTCTATTGTTGAGCAGCATGACCCTCAGATTGCATTTGTTTATAGCTGTTACGGTGGTAATTTTGTCTTTAGAACACCACCTAAAAAAGGCACTATAGGGGTGGCAAGAGCCTTGACTAGTATCCAGAAGCCCAGGGTGACAGATGCAGGCCATCTCTGGCAAAGCATCGAGGTCTATCAATCATGTCATCCCAGGCAGACAAATACTGGATCCCCTTAGAATGACACCAGAAACTTAGCCAATTGTTGAAAGCAATCATTTTCTGCTTGTACTGTGGTATCATTCTGGGTGATGGTAGAATGTTGCTCAGGGCTAGGGTCATACCTGCCTGGGCTACATAATCCTAGAGCTTCTCCAGGTCTCTTTTCATGTAGTCCAGGGAGGTACGTCTCAGGTCATTTACACCTACATGTACAATGACAGAGTCATATTTGTACTGTTGTTGTAGGACCTGAGTGCATGAGTTATGTAGTGGATCCTGGTGCCTGACAGGCAGCTGACTGTTACTTTCTCCTTATTCAACCTAGTTTGTGGGACATCAGTGTGCCTCACTATCGTGCCACCTATGACTAGGGTGTTGGACATGCTGTTTTGCCTTAAGGCCTTTGGCTAAGTTGCACACTGTTTAGGAGAGAGATGTGTCTCGTGATTAGTGTTGTGTTTTGGGGGTCGAGTGCATTTCTGCCTTGAAGGTCTCTGCTGTTTGGGAAGATTTTTGTTGAGAACCTCCTCAAAGGTGGATATGTGGTTTCTGTTTTTATGTGAAGGTAGTGCTGGTGTGTATTCTGGAGGGCTATGTGTTCCATGTGGTGTGGTGCAATTGTTGACCTTCTCCTCTTGACCAGCTATTCCAATCTTGGCTGGAGAGTGTGTGGCTTCCAGTTTGGATATACAAGTGCATCTCTCGCAAGTCTAAGTGTTGGGAGGTAAGAGGACTTGCATACCTCTCAACTGTACAGATTTTCACAGAATGTCCAAATATGTGTCTCATATTTTTGGTGTGTTCCTCCTAAAAATCTGTACCTCTCTGACAAATAGCTGAGGATTGAAGTCATTAAGTAATGACAAACATTTGAGTTTGACTCCACATCCTTAAGAAAAGTCATGCTAATGCAAAACCTATTATTCTATCAACTTTCTAAGTTTGTAAAAGCAATATTTAAAATCTGTCTCTATTTGTCCCCCCATAATTTTAAGCTTTGTCCAGATGTTTTGGTCTAAGAGGTTGATAGGTATGAAGAGGAGAGGGTCCTCAGTGTACATGAGGCAGTTGCTACATTGCCTCAGGATGCCCAGGTTCACCAGGTTAATAGGAGAAAGCACAGGGACCCCTGACCTTTAGACACGACTGGAGGGGTGGGCATTAATAATAAGTAGTGGAGCTGTTTCCTTGCAGAACGTTTAGTGCTGGTAGCAGTTTTGTGTGCTACAATAATTGCTACAAGAAGTCTGGTAAAGTGCTAGACTAATAAGATAGTAAAAGTGTAGGAGAGCAGAGAACTAGCAGATCTAAGGGAAAAATGGAAGATCAGACTTTGGCACTACTCAGAAGCTTACAAACAGTCCTGGATACAGCAAATCTGTATCTGGACTAGACTAGTTACAGGAAAGGCGGGAAACAAGTGCAAATGCAGGCTTTTAAACCAGAAAGTTGAAAGATGGAAAAACTGCCCAAACAGACAAACTACAATTTCTGGGCCAGAAACCACTCCTCTTGTGGTGGATAGGCTACCTAGTGCTTAACACTCCCACTGATAAGCTAGAAGGCTTCCCTTCAACACAGAAAGGCTTGGGGGGCTCAGAAGCTTACAAACAGTCCTGGATACAGAAAATCTGTATTTGGACTAGACTAGTTACAGGAAAGGCAGGAAACAAGCACAGATTTTTTTTATAGAAAAGCAGCTAAAACAGCACTAAAAACAATTCAGGTGCAGTGCAAGCTAGTTCACTTGAGTATTTAGCAGTATTAAAGCAAATACAGTTTAAATAAATGCAATTTATTCAAACTGTATTCTGAACTGAAATCAATTGTTGTTTCACTCAACTCTGAACTGTTAAAAAGTGCCAAAAAATATACTTATCAGCTGAGAAGCACACTCAGTCAGAACACAAGGAGATTCTAGCAAAGTTTTCTTTTTTTTTAGTAAAGTGGAAAGGGAGAAAGAAGGAGCAGAAGATAATTCAAGATTAAGAACTTAAGTGGGTTGGCCTTCTCAAATGTTCTCTCTGTATTAGGTAGAATGAGCTAATGACACTAGACTGGGAGGAGTGCCCCAGAGCAAATTTACAGTAGGGGCGGGCAACTGCAAAAGCACCAACTATTAGGGTTGCCACCCTTCGTTTTTTTCCGGACTATCCGGAAATCAAACTGATTCTCCAGTAGTCCAGAAAACACTGTACAAACTCCAGTATCCTGTTTCAAAAAGGAAGCAGACTATTGGAGTTTTTAAATTGGCTGATTTACTATGCTTTTTTACAGAAAAGCATAGTAAATCAGCCGAAAGCACGCAGCAGGAATGGAAAAAGAGGGCATTCCCCACCAGGTGACATCACAACTTGGGCGGAATGTGAGCGGGAGAGGTGGTGGGATGAGTGGGGTTATTGGTGATGCGAGGAGTGTGGCTTTACTCCGGTTTTAGCCACTACGAAAGTTGGCAACCCTAACGACTATAACAATACTGCAGGAATAGGGTGGGGAGAGGGAGAAATCCAGTTTTAGAACAGATCAGAAAACAATGCCAGCAAATATATAAATAATTCAGTCAAGCAAAAATTAAGACAGTACAGAACTCTGAAAAGTGCCAAAAAATATACTTATCAGCGCTATATTTCCAGATTGTTTGAGAAGCCCTCTTCAGTCAGAACTCAAGGAGATTCTAGCAATGTTATACAGGAATTTACAAATGGACTATTTTTATGTCAGCAAGCCTTGAAACAATCAGATAACACAAAAACTGTTAGACCAGTTTTACCAACTTTAAGAACACCACAGGAATGGGTGGACCAGTTTCAGAACAGATCAGAAAACAGAAAACAATGCCAGCAAATATATAAATAATTCAGTCAAGCAAAAATTAAAGCAGTGCAGAACTCTGAAAAGTTAAAAAGTGCCAAAAAATGTACTTATCAGTACTATATTTCCAGATTGTTTGAGAAACACTCTTTAGTCAGAACACAAGGAGATTCTAGCAATGTTATTCTATCAGGCTTTGTCCAGATTTTTTGTGCTATGATATTGAGAGGTATATTTTACTATCTACTGCTTTAAACAAATGTCCATTTATATATACATTTAAGCTATCTAAAAATAGGACAAACAGTACGACCCTTGTATTTAACACTAAATTGATCACCCTTTCCTTCTATTGAATACATAACTAAATTTTCTACACTTTGAGGCATTTTGGTAACAAATTCTAAAATTAAACTAAGATTTCAAATACTCCTCAGACATTATAATATACCAATGCTTTGTCAAAATGCATGTAATCCCTTCCATAAAAGGTGCATAACATGTCCCAAAATAAATATTCTTTTTTTTTCCAAGCAGTCTTTTTGAAAATGTCCCTTAACACCACTCTTAATCTTTTTGCTTACATTATGTAAGGTGGGTGACAAGTACATTTAAACGGGTCTATATTACATAGTCGAAGTTCTATAACTCCGAACACCTAATGGTCGAACCACTTCAAATAACTCCGAAATTCTTAGCACTAGATTGCAACTTAACAAAAGTTAAGTGCATCAACATCATTTGCATGTATATTCCCCTGGGTAAAAATATAGCCACACCTGAAGACACCCTACACTGGCTATGATGTCATTACCCCCAAGAAACCCTACTACTTGGAGATTTTAACATAAACTGAGGCACCTGCTCTTCAAAATCCCCATCTATCCACCTTAACCTACATGCATTTGCACAACTCATAACCACCCCTACCAGGCTAGGTAAACCCAACCAAAAAGAAGGCATACTCGACTGGGTACTCGTAAATAATAACCCCCAACTGTACACCACTGGTACCCTCCCCGATGATCTAAGTGATCACCTTCTCACTTATATAGTTAAGCAAAAAGCCATTAATCCCCAATAACCCTTACTTAGAAAAGTCAGAAACAAAAAGACTTTGACCCTGCCAAATTCCAACAGGAATTTAACTCCTGTAAAAGGTCTATTCTAAAACACCTCCCCTTAGAGGAGGCAGTTGTATATTTTAACAACAAATTTCTTGAAATCCTTGATTTGCATGTACCTGCCTGTTCAAAGAGAACAAAAGCAAAAATTGCACTGTGGCTCTCTAGAGAGTCCAGACTAAAAATTACCAGTAGAAACAAATTCTGGGCTCTATGGCACTCTACTAAAGACCCCCAAGATCATGTTAAATACAGGCAAGCTAGGAATGAAACTAAAGAATCCATTTTACAAGAAAAAAAAACAATACTACTGTAATTTACAGACAGCAAATCAGAACAATCCTCAGAAGTTCTGGGCAGGTCTGAATAATCTACTTCACCCTGGAAAAACATCTACCCCTATCCCCACTGCTACCATTGATAAACCCCACGAGGATGTTTCAGATAGTTTTAACCATTTCTTTACTGAAAGAATTCAAGCCCTAGCTAGCCAATTACCTCCTAGCTCCCCTGGCCCTGATAGTACCATCCCTATGAACCTACTCTCTTTCAGCTTCCAACCAGTGTTGTCCACGTCACATCCATACCGTGATCAAAAAATTAAAACCCACTACACTCTCTGCTGATCAACTCCCCACCGAGTACCTTCAAAAATTAGCTGAGGCTATTACCTACCCAGTATCAATACTAATTAATCGTACCATAGTAGAGGCTAAAATTCCCACCATTTGGAAAACATCCTACATAATCCCACTACATAAAGGAGGCTCCTCCACTGAATTCTCCAATTACAGACCAATAGCAATACTTTCTCTATTTGCAAAGATTATGGAAAATGTATACACAAACAACTCATGCACCACCTAATCCAGAATCACCTCATGGCAGATACCCAACACAGCTTCCATCCACACCACAACACTACTTCAGCCCCACTAGCTTTTACCAATACCATAAACAATAACCATAACAATAAACACAAATCCTCAGCCCTTTTCTTGGATCTCTCTAAGGCATTTGACATGGTTGACCACCAACTTTTGATTCACACCCTGCAATCTTTCTGTCTAGATTCTAAAGCCCTTCAATGGTTTAAATCCTTCCTCAATGGGAGACAGCAGGCTGTACTCTGGCAGAACAAGCTCTCTAACCTACTACCTAACACCCTTGGAGTACCACAAGACTCCATACTAGGGCCCCTACTGTTTTCCATCTTTATTAATGACTTGTATTCTGTTATCCCAAATGTTAGCTGTATCTAATACTCTGATGACTCCACCCTGATTTGCTCTGCTACATCTCCTACAGATTTGTGGTCAGCTACCCAGTCCACCTTTACTACTGTTGAAAAGTGGCTCTATGAATGTCGATTGTTACTAAATCCCAAAAAAAACTAAAATGCTGTTATTTTCACCGACACAAATGTCTGCTGCTTCTACCTTTACTATAAAGGTAAATGATGGCACAATAATCTCCCCGACCCCTTGACAAAACTACAAGGTGTCATTATTGATAATAACCTAAAATTTGACCTACATGTAAACCAATTGATCAAAACCATCAATAAAAAAAAACAGGGTCACTGTACAGAATAAAAGCCTTCCTTACCCCTCCAGGCAAAGTGGCCATAGCTCACTCTCACCTACTTTTGACACTTCTATATACATCCCCCCTACATGCTAATCTAAACAAGTCTGTACTTAATAGACTGTCAGCCTGTTATAATCACATTGCCAGGTTTTCCACTGGCCTGCCTTTCAGGACACACCCCTGCATCAACCTTAACCAGCTTGGGTGGCTTGAACTTCCCAGTCTAATCCAATATAACCTTCTGATTTTGGATAATAAAATCTTTTATAATCTGGATAGTACTCCAGCTCTAAAAAATATTATCACCCCCTATAACAATCCGAGACTGCTTCGATCCTCGAATAGACTACTAATTCAGACAATCAAAATTAACAATGCAGCTGGTGACTCACTCTTTGCAAATTCTGTGGGCAGAGCCTGTGACTCCCTTCCAGCTGATATTACTTTGCTCTCCTCCCTAGGCCAATTTAAAACTAGCCTCAAACAGCATCTGGCACAAAACTGGCTTTGCCACTGCAACAAGCCTGGCTAACTCTCATCAAGAATTAAAAAAATCTATTAATCATACTATTGTTTTATATACCCCTGACTGTCACCAGGGAGTAACTCTAACCTGTTGTACTTCTATTTATGTTTGCTTATGTACTGTTTGTCAATACCATATCTGTATAATGTCTTTGTTGTTTTCTTATTGTATCTGTTACCTTGGAGCTTTTCTCCCCAGGCCTCTGCTGAAAATGGACATGAATCCAGTCAGAATATCCCAGTCAACAAATGTAAAATAAATAAATAAAACAAATTATGTTCGAAATTACAGAACTTCGACTACGTAAAAAAAAATAAAAAACAACTGACAACAAAATAAATTGTTGTAAGCAAGGGGGCAAGCCCCCCTGCACCCTCCACCCCCGCTACTTAAATATACCAACTCCGAGATTGTACCACATTGAACTGAATGGAAACCTCTGCTTATGGAGTTTTCCATTTAAACGATCAAACTTTTACAAATTCGAACTTATGGTCTCGACCATATGTGGCTCGAACTTGTAAAAGTTCGACTACGTGATAGGAAGCCCATCTAACTATAGCCCCTACTGTTCAGTGTAGGTATTATAGCATTTACCACATGATGGAAATCATGTGAAGTATCTTTGACCTAAAAATATTCCCCATATGGTGGGAAATTTATAAGATAAAGAGGATGCGCACTCCTAGCATGGTGAAATATATTTGCTGAAGTAGACCTATGTAGTGTACAACATATACTATTTTCACGTGTGTTACAATATATTTTAAAAAAAGTCTTATTTACTGAAAAGTAAAACTTAAACCAAATTTATTAACTTGTAAACATTAAAAAATGTTAAATTCCATCTCAGTACAATGTGCTATGAAAAACAAATCACTTGTATATTTTTAGAATAATGCATTTTTGTATAAACGGTATACATCAGAATAAATGCAACTTGCGTCTGCTGCTCCCATAGAAATGTCATCATGGGAAGGGGCAACTATTACCCCCATAATAGTACCTTGTAAAATGTTTCCATTAAAAATTAATAATTAAAAATAATTAAACAAAATCAACCATTTTCAAAATAGAAATGTGGAGGCAGCTAATTATGTGTACTTGTTTCAAATCAGCTATACCCAAGTCATGCTGTATTGAAGAATATGGACTATTTCCATCAACTGTGATTAAACTTTTACATTTCTCTTCAGTATGGTTGATAACTATCTGGAAATGGAACTCTTGTGACACTTTTAACACACTTTTAACACTGGCAACTCTGTGCCCTTGCTGATGAAATCTTCAAAAGCACACCTCTAAGTTCATTAGATGCAACATAAATGCAAAAATCTGCACCCTTTGTTCCATTCCTTCAAATGTAAACCACATCAGTCAGTAACAGGATGTATGTATTCCTGTAGCTAATATGAGGGTATGATCAGCACTGGTGCTCACCATTAACATAGGATTACTGCAAGCAGGTGTAGGCAACACTGAGAAAGATATTTAATATTATAGGTTCACAGGTTCATTGAAGGTTACTAGGTTAATGGCCCTAGAGCCCTTACAAGCCTAGCCATATTTATCCTGAGTTGCTCATTGGCAGTGGTTAGGAAAGTGAAGTTTGCAGAGGTAAGTGTCTATGGTGGTTAATACCGACTTCCTGTGTCCAGGGGGGAGATGGGCACCACTCCATGAGTGAATTTACATTTACTTATCCATTGATCTAGGTTGTGTTTGAAGAGGGTCAGGGAAGGGTTCTGTTTCATGTAAATTTGGAAGGCTAGGCTGTTCCAGAGAAGTGGCAGTCTCTGGGAGATGTATTTCTCTCTCCAGCATAACTTGTTCATGTCAGAGCTAGGATAATATCACTGGAGTGAGTGACCCTCCTGCAGTTTGATATATGACTGTGTAGCATTTCCATCAGGGCCATGTCAGAGTCTGCCACAGGTCACCCCTTAGCAACCTGTAGGAGACAGAATAGATTGCAGGACTTTTTGTGTACCCTGTAATTTCTTGGTGAGAAACCTCTGTGGTCTCTCCAATTGTTGCAGGTGCCTGGTGAGGTACATGCAAAAGGGAGCATTATACTCAATTATTGGTCTGATGAGAGCAGATTATAATGGAATTATAACACCCTTAGATCTAGATGTGATGCCTTTACTTATAATATGTGCCATATAGAAGGATTTAATTACTACTGTGGATACATGGTGGTCAAAGTTCAGACTGCTATCAACCTTAGTACCCAGATCATGTACCACTGAGTCTACATTTTTTTTTGGGGGGGGGTGTCTATAATGTAATTAGCAGGGATGTCAGCTTTCTCAAAGGGAATAATAATTCATTTTTTGCATTTAGCTTTAATCTGTGGCTTTGGCACCAAACATTTGTCAGCATTAATCTAGTCTGCAGTATATTAACATTAATGGGGACTCAATGATTGCTCCTAGTTTGCAAACATCAGCAAACATCGTTAGCTACAGGCCATCTGAGTTTGCCTAGACTTCTGAGAAATGTGGAAGCAGTTAATTATAAGTGTGCATGTATTACAGACTGCATCAACAGTTAGATACTCGTATTCTGTCTGATGCCTCATAAAGTTTAGAACTGAAAGTGATAACCAAAAGCATTCTAAGTATGTTACTATATTCCTGGTAATGAATACTGCTTGTGCAGGAGCATGGACTTTGGACTGTGTTGTTCAAAATGGCAAATATAGTAAGTATACTTACATTTTATGTTTTTTCTGCAGTTGTCAGACTGGTGTTGAGAATGGATTTAAAGTTACATTGAAAATATTCTGGATTTATCTTTGATAGTAAAGTTCATATCTGGCAGCAGCTCATACATATGATTGAGTTTAAACTGTCTCACTTCAAAGTGCAAAGAGCACAAATATAGTGATGAGACCTTGCACTGCTCACCTCTTCCTTCAAAGAGGTGTTTCCAGCATCTATTCCACAAATGATCAAAAAGTGCAGAGTGTCGCATGGAAACTGATGAAATTATACAGCATTTGCAGAGGCTATCTTGATGTTTTCTACATGGAGAGTCTGTTTGTGAAGCAGTGAGGTATTATTCCAGTTCACTGTTCTTTCATCTATGAAGAAATAGAAGAAGTAGATGGCAAATATTGGAGGAGTGATGATGAAGAAAGAGGTAATAGGAAACATATGTTTTGGGAAGTGTAATGACTTGGCAGACTCCAAAAATTTTCTTGTAGAGTAATCTGTCAGAAATATTGGATGAGCAAATGGGTGTAACTAAATACATTATTTTCTGAGCTGCAATACAGGATCTGAATAGTCTAGACATAGTAAGTTCTTGCTAAGTTTAATTCTGGTGGTTGATTGCCAAAAAAGCAACAACTAGAAAATTGAAAAGTCTAAACCAACTGTATCTGAAGTATCGGATATTTTAACAAAGATAAAAGAGCTGGAAGTGGGATCTTTAGAAAAAGGTTGGAGCAAATTGCATAGATTAAATGGAAAGTGTGGGAACAATACATGCAGAATAATGTTTTGCAGGAGGTGTGAAATTTAAGGGAAGACCAGAATTGAGCAACTTATGTAATGTTGGATTGATGAGTTATTAAAACATGTATTTGAGGTATATATTTGTAACTAGAAACATGTTAATATGGTTTATTTTATATGAATGTTTGTTTGCCTACATCTTAAGTGAAAAATAAAGGTGTTAAAAAAGAATATAACAGGGATCAATGCATGATTGTTGCTATACTATATTAGCATCTGAAGAGATGGCAGCAATAATAACTGTGACAAAACAGGTGCATTACCATTCACGTATGCTGGCAGGCCCAGTGAATATCTGGTCATGTAAGCATTTTCTACATACAGTAGAACTGGAACCAACACATTTCTGAAAAAAACACATCATGACTTTTCATTCAAAACATATGATGTACTACAGAACCTCACTTTCTTTGAATGAAGGTAGTGCATACTTTTGCTCTGCTGGTGGTAATTTCAAGTCAAAGCACCCATTTCACTATACACACCACCACATATCATTCCAGAGGTACATTTCTTTATTCATTTGACATTTTATTAACCTATGGACCTGCTTTCAATGGTACTGTCATCAGAGTGTTATACAACATTTGTGGTAAACCTTCACTGAAATACAAGTGACATGCTCTTAACCTTCAGTTCATTATTATATTTGCCTGTGTCCACCTTAACCATCATGTGCACATGTTCCAGTAACATGAGCCCACTGCCACTTCCAGTGGTCATGTTGATTTTCTACCTTTGGTCATTAAGATGGTGCTGTCTGTGGTTACCCACTGCCACTATCTGAGCAGGGAACATTACCTTCCTAGTCAATATTCAGCATTTCCTTTTCCATCATGTGCACATGCGTGCACACATGCCCATAATACAAGAAAATTATTTTGGTTTGTTAGCATTAACATGAAGCTATTCGGCAGCACCCATGTATCACATGTCAGTTATGTATGCCTTGTAAAACTCTCATCACTGCACTCATTAATTATATGTTTCACAATATATTTAAACACCGCTACAAAATCATTCCTGTCTCTGTTTCT
Organism: Protopterus annectens; assembly: GCF_019279795.1. Classification (NCBI taxonomy): domain Eukaryota; kingdom Metazoa; phylum Chordata; order Ceratodontiformes; family Protopteridae; genus Protopterus; species Protopterus annectens. The sequence goes on along the minus strand of NC_056734.1, from coordinate 522,272,101 downwards.
TAAATGTGTCACCCATTCTTCATTAGGTGATAACCTGAAAATATCCAAATTAATCAACAACCTGTGTGTAAAGGGCAAAGACAATTATTTCAACAGATTGCTGTGTGTTAATTCACAACAAAGTTTACACAACTTGCACTACTCTGTTAGAGTGTAAGAAGCATGTTTTTGACAGTACCCTCACCAATGCAGTAGCATAAAGTGTTTATGATAAACCTCAGCTAAAATACAACGCTTAGCATTACTTCAGAATGATCAGTGATTCTATACATGCACAAATGTCAGGGCCTCAGAATGAATCAATACTTCTTTTATTATGCAGCTTCAACATTCACAAAACAAAAAAAATAAGCATTTAAATTTTTAATGACAGTGTTGTGTTCCCTGATTGCTCATGTCAGAATTAAAGCATACCAATGATTAATTGCATAGCATAGCTTTTCACAATCATTTTATAACTGAAAACACCCGTAGTTCTACAAATGGTTTGAAAAGTGTGTATTCATAGTCCACTGCCTTCAGATGGAAATTCATCACATATTTGAGTAACACATGATGGTATTACCACAAAATCGACAAATACAAGTTTTTGATTATGACACACTCACAGTGGTGCTGCGGTACCTTTGTCACCTCACAGTAAGACATTGTCCTGTTCGATTCTCAGCTAGAGCGTCTTCTGTGTGGAGACATGCATGAATGGGCGTACCTTCATTGAAGGTTGTGCATCAGGGTTGGCAACACGGCATGTAAAAATCTATTGCCAATCATTAGCGGACCGGAGTTCCGCTGTGGTGACCGCTAACCGGGAAAAAGCTGAAAGACACAACAGCAACAACACTCACAACACATGCTCTGTAAATCACCAGCTGGTAGACTTTGAAAAAATAATATAATACTTTGCTTATTCTTACCGTTGATGGCCCAGGAAGTATTAACCAAAGACTGAATTCACTTTCAATGGTGTCACATTATTTTTTTGGGTGTGTGATTGTCTGTATGTATATTCACAATACAGTTAATCCATCATAACAAGCAATAAACACTATCTCAACCTATCACATACTAGTCAGTAAATCTGTTGGAATTCTCATGCATTGATTGACTAGCCACACATGAACACCACTGCTTTATTATCTTTGCAGTCGTACAAAGACATGGTGGTAGTACAGTTGCACTGTACTTTTATGTCATCGTTATGCACAGTAACAAGAAGGCACTTCTAAAATCTGTTAGCATCACACTCTGACTTTCTTGTACAGGTAGTAATACCTGCTTGGGTTGCCACCTTTTAACAGGGTCAAAGTTAGGTGTGGGGGTGTGGCCAATATGACACTGGCCACACCCCCTACCATGACATCACCAGAGGTGTTGAAGAAGATGCAGTTATGGTTACAACAGTGTGTGAAGTTATTACAGCATACTGAAACCTAAATAACCATTTAAATGAAGCAAGTGAAGCATCACTGCAAAAACAAACATTACTCAGTTGTAACAGTAAGTAAACTTTAAAGGAAAAGACACAATACTCATACTAAACACTTATGTTTATTTAAAAAATAAAAACATTTTACATAGACTTACCATGACTACTCTGAAAGAAAACTAAAAAATATACATAATGCGCACAAATTCTAACAGAAGTCACTACATTTCATCCAGTAATTTATAGTCATTAAAAATCAAAAAGTCGACAAAGCAGCTGAACAAAAAATAGATCAAAAAACTGCTCAAGGCTTGGACAATACGAAACCACGGACTAGCATAACTTCCACTTTATTCAATGCTTTCGTAAAAAACTTCTTCAGAACCAAAAGGAATGTTAATCAAGCATTCATTTAAATACTGCACACAATTAAAATCAATTAATCAATTACATAGTGTAAAAACATAATTAAAGAGCCCTTTACAAAAAGCAAACACTTCATTCATCATTATGCACTATAGAATAGGCATAATTGAGTACATTACAATAACAAACATTATAAAACATATGCTTCACGATCTTTTTAGAAACATTTAATATTGATGGCTTCATTTAACCCAGGAAAATGATCCGCCTGTAGTTTAATTTGCCATCTAGCCTCTCTTTGAGACAAAAAATTCCTGTAATCAACCCCCCCTGATGTCAGGTTCACAGTGTTCCAGGATAGAAAACAAAAATTTTCTAAAACCAATACATTCAACACTATGTTTATAAAATATTTGTTTTTTGTCCTTTTTTCTAATATTATACATGTGCTCCTTCATTCTAACATTTAATTTTCTAGTAGTCATACCAATATAAAATGATGAGCATTTGTCACACACTGCAATATAAACAACTCATTTTGTTTTGCAACAAAAACTACCAGGGACCCCTATGGTATAAAGTATGTGAGGAAGCTGAATGTAGGGACCTTCTAAAATAAACCTACAGATGGAACAGTCATGACACTTGTGCATACCCCTGTTGATATGCCCCTTCTTAATGCTACATGTGCTTCTATCGCTCCCCTTTTCATATGCTCCTTTCAGACTATGTTCATTCCTATAAATAAATTTCAGTTTCCACTTAATGGCTGCCATTAAATCAGCATTTCCTTTGAGGATCTTCCAATTATTGTTTATAATATTACGTATACCTATATTGTCAACACTCATATTCATACTGAAACATAAAATTTCAGTATACTTTCCAGTGTCCTTAACTTGGAGTGTTGGCCTATTTTTCAAAATGGGTGGATACAAGGTTGCACGTTGCTTAGAGATGTCATCAGCTGCTTCCCTTAACAAACTCTCACTGTACCCCCTCTCCAAAAACAATTGTATGATGAATTCAAGCTCATTAATAAATGTCTCATCAACACTCATCATCCTGCTAGCTCGTATGAATTGGCTTTTAGGTATATTATTCAGCATGAATTTCGGATGTTGACTAGTTGCATTTAACTAATTATTCTTGAAAGTTTCTTTACGAAAAATACTGCTAGTAAAGTTTTCTCCCAATGCATTCCATGTCAAAGTTACATCCAAAAAGTTAATGGAATTTCCATAACATCCCACAACAAACTTCAAGAAGTCAGAAACCTCATTCAACTTATTACAAAATAACTGCATTTCTCAAACCCCTCCATATAAAATAAAAATTAAATAATCTATAAATCTTTTGTAATAAATGACCTTGAATTCAGTTTTCAAGTAGTCCAAGATGGTGTGTTCCCACCACCCCATAACTAAGTTGGCAAAAACTGGGGCTGCTGGGGGACCCCATCGCAACTCCTTGAACTTGCTTGTAAAATCTATGATTAAAAATAAAAAAAATATTTTCTAAAATAACTTCCATAGAATCACAATAAAAACTGACTTCTCCATTAGATATATTACTACATTGCTGTAAAAATGCTCTCATTGCTTCTATCCCCTTGTCGTGGGGTATGGATGTGTACAAAGACACTACATCTAGAGTAAACATAATGTGCTGTGTTGGACTGAATAAATGAGCTTCATTCACAAAACAAATACTATCTAAAAAATCCCAAGAGTCCCTCAAATATGACTTCATTTTACAAACAATAGGACTAAGCATTGCATCAATCATTTTTGACATACCCACTGTGACATAATTCGGGGCAGAAATAATAGGTCTGAAGGGAGGGTCCGTTAGGCTTTTGTGACTCTTAGGAATGCCAAACATCACTCCTATTCTAGGATGTTGTAATTCACAAAAATTGTACATTGCAGAATCCATATTACTGCACATCAAATTTTCATACAAAAAGCTGTTAACATATCTGAAACTTTTCTCTATGTCCTTTGTCGAAACAATATTATATTCATTCACGTTACTGAGCATAGATTCCATTTTATTACTATAATCCTTTTGATTCATTGAGGGTTACTTTCCCTCAAGCTATTGATAGAACGCAATTCTAACATGATGAGAGAAATCAAAGATGAAATTGCGGCTATTGAAGACAGTTTTGTATCAAAGCTCCATATTAAGTTCAGTGAAAGAAATGAACATGTTACACTTTTAAAAGAGATAGAAGAGCATGAAAGGTTGTTGACTGAGAGAAAGAACAAAAAACTGGGGCGTGACATCAATGCATATAGTAGTGGCACTGCTTTTTCCATTTTTCTTAAAACTGAAAGAAAACAACTGTTTGGCAGACCTAACAACAAGTGGTCCACCTTTTCTTCGGTCCACCTTAAATCCAATGCACAAAGAACTTTATTTAAGCAAGCGGGGCATATGGGTAATTTTGACAATGTTTGTGGATTCAGCAGTGTCTCAGAAACTGAAGATTCTATGGTTAATGTTGAAGAAACGGCTGTTCCATCTATACCTAAAACTTTTGATAAAGAAAACAGTGACACTGCTATCAAACAGGGTGTTTTTTTAAGTTCAGAGAAAGAGCAAAGAACTTGGAAGCAGATGACCAGAAAGAAGGCAAGATTAATGTCCGAATCATCCACAGACAATGAGTAGGTGAGGGTAAGTTTGAAAATGACATTTTAAATTTATCTGACTGTATTTTAAACAAATTTCATGTTCAACTGTTAAAGTTAGGTTTAAATTTAATTCCCACTAGGTGAGCTGATGTAGTTGAAACCATCATTGATTTAAAGAAATTTACTAGGAAGTTAAATTTAAGATATATTTTGAAAGATGTGAGAAAAAACAACAGCATGTTACATTCTAACTTTAATCCAGCTTTAATTCATACTATTCAGGTGTTTGAAACAACATGTGAGAATGAGATTAGAGCTTTGCTCAATGACAAGAGTCAATATTATTTTAATAACTTGAATGTCAACATGAGAAAAGCTATGAACGAGTTAGTGACTTCTAGAGACATCAGAATAATGAAAAGTGATAAGGGAGGGCTCACTGTCTTGATGAATCAAAAGGATTATATTAATAAAATGGAATCTATGCTCAGTAACGTGAATGAATATAATATTGTTTCAACAAAGGACATAGAGAAAAGTTTCAGATATGTTAACAGCTTTTTGTATGAAAATTTGATGTGCAGTAATATGGATTCTGCAATGTACAATTTTTGTGAAGTACAACATCCTAGAATAGGAGTGATGTTTGGCATTCCAGAGAGTCACAAAAGCCTAACGGACCCTCCCTTCAGACCTATTATTTCTGCCCCGAATTATGTCACAGTGGGTATGTCAAAAATGATTGCTGCAATGCTTAGTCCTATTGTTTGTAAAATTAAGTCATATTTGAGGGACTCTTGGGATTTTTTAGATAGTATTCGTTTTGTGAATGAAGCTCATTTATTCAGTCCAACACAGCACATTATGTTTACTCTAGATGTAGTGTCTTTGTACACGTCCATACCCCACGACAAGGGGATAGAAGCAATGAGAACATTTTTACAGCAATGTAATAATATTTCTAATGGAGAAGTCAGTTTTTATTGTGATTCTATGGAAGTTATTTTAGAAAATACTTTTTTTATTTTTAATCATAGATTTTACAAGCAAGTTCAAGGAGTTGCGATGGGGTCCCCAGCAGCCCCAATTTTTGCCAACTTAGTTATGGGGTGATGGGAACACACCATCTTGGACTCCTTGAAAACTGAATTCAAGGTCATTTATTACAAAAGATATATAGATGATTTCATTTTTATTTTATATGGAGGGGTTCGAGAAATGCAGTTATTTTGTAATAAGTTGAATGAGGTTTCTGACTTCTTGAAGTTTGTTGTGGGATGTTATGGAAATTCCATTAACTTTTTGGATGTAACTTTGACATGGAATGCATTGGGAGAAAACTTTACTAGCAGTATTTTTCGCAAATAAACTTTCAAGAATAATTATTTACATGCAACTAGCCAACATCCGAAATTCATGCTGAATAATATACCTAAAAGCCAATTCATACGAGCTAGCAGGATGACGAGTGTTGATGTGACATTTATTAATGAGCTTGAATTCATCATACAATTGTTTATGGAGAGGGGGTACAGTGAGAGTTTGTTAAGGGAAGCAGCTGATGACATCTCTAAGCAACGTGCAACCTTGTATCCACCCATTTTGAAAAATAGACCAACACTCCAAGTTAAGGAAACTGGAAACTATACTGAAATTTTATGTTTCAATATGAATATGAGTGTTGACAATATAGGTATACGTAATATTATAAACAATAATTGGAAGTTCCTCGAAGGAAATGCTGATTTAATGGCAGCCATTAAGGGGAAACCAAAGGCTAGATGGCAAATTAAACTACAGGCGGATCATTTTCCTGGGTTAAATGAAGCCATCAATATTAAATGTTTCTTAAAAGATCGTGAAGCATATGTTTTATAATGTTTGTTATTGTCTGAAAGGAGCATTTGAAAAGGGGAGAGATAGAAGCACATGTAGCATTAAGAAGGGGCATATCAACAGGGTTATGCACAATTGTCATGACTGTTCCATCTGTAGGTTTATTTTAGAAGGTCCCTACATTCAGCTTCCTCACATACTTTATACCATAGGGGTCCCTGGTAGTTTTTGTTGCAAAACAAAAGGAGTTGTTTATATTGCAGTGTGTGACAAATGCTCATCATTTTATATTGGTATGACTACTAGAAAATTAAATGTTAGAATGAAGGAGCACATGTATAATATTAGAAAAAAGGGCAAAAAACAAATATTTTATAAACATAGTGTTGAATGTATTGGTTTAAAAAAAATGTTGTTTTCTATCCTGGAACACTGTGAACCTGACATCGGGGGGGGGTGATTACAGGAATTTTTTGGCTCAAAGAGAGGCTAGATGGCAAATTAAACTACAGGCGGATCATTTTCCTGGGTTAAATGAAGCCATCAATATTAAATGTTTCTTAAAAGATCGTGAAGCATATGTTTTATAATGTTTGTTATTGTAATGTACTCAATTATGCCTATTCTATAGTGCATAATGATGAATGAGGAGTTTGCTTTTTGTAAAGGGATCTTTAATTATGTTTTTACACTATGTAATTGATTAATTGATTTTAATTGTGTGCAGTATTTAAATGAATGCTTGATGTAACATTCCTTTTGGTTCTGAAGAAGTTTTTTATGAAAGTGTTGAATAAAGTGGAAGTTACGCTAGTCCGTGGTTTCGTATTTTCCAAGCCTTGAGCAGTTTTTTGATCCAATTTATAGTCATTATTAGCTCGGCTTTTAACAAGTCCACATTACATCGGTTTCTCACATCTCTCCATTTATTTTTCACCAAAGAAAAAAATCTCTCCACAGATGCATTTGATGTTTGTATAGCTAATACCCTAGCAATTACCGGATATAGTGCAGTCAGCTCAGGCCCTGCTCTGAAAGCTTCAGCTGCTTTTCTCCTGGAGTTAAGCTTGCGGTACATAATTCTTGAAGAAAGGGTTTAATTGCTAAATAGTCCTGGAAAAGATGGTCTTCATCTATGCCCCGCAGACTCAAGGCAGTGGTCACATTGAATAAATCACTGAAAGCAAAGGGCTCAGTTAAAGATAATTTAGACAGTGTAAACAAGTAGTTGTTTTCAGTATAATCAAACCACTGTTCTAAGTACTTGACTGCTGTCTCCAAGAACACAATGCAGTCTCTTTTCAATTTGTTAAAGGAAGTGCTGCCTAATGCATTAAGTGCCCTAAGTTTTCCTCCAAAGAAAGCACCTTTAGCTTTTGCCTGGAGATTTTCCATGAGAGAGACCAATACAGAAAATGTTTCCATGGCAGTAAGTGCTGCTTTTTCTGATATACTTGTATGTTCATTGAAATCCACGAGAACAACACTGAGGAAAGCGCAGATAGTACTGGAGCAGTGTAGGCAATGAATTATTGCCATGCTCATTAGCTGAAAAGTACTGCCATATCTGTTGGGGGGGGTCTCCTCTTCTCCATGGGAGAGGAAATATGACTGGACCACTGCGAGATTTTTCAATGTTCTTTCAGTGGCTGACAATAGTGACAGCCACCTTGTTGGCACATATCTTAAGATACTCTCAAATTCCATGCCACAAAACTCAAAGAAGTTTTTCAAGTCTCTGATCTTTGTGGCAGAACCTGATAAATGGCTGAAAAGTTTCATCACAAATACTTCCACATCATAAGGTAGTTGTGCTGCAGCTTTTTTGGCTGCATTATGAATGATATGGGCAATACATTAAGCCTACTGGAGTGATGGGAAGTAGTCTTTTAATCTGGTATACACACCCAATTTCTTTCCATAGTTCACACTGCCATTATCAGCCCCATATGCTGAAATGCTGTTCCAGGGCAGTGTGTGCTTTTCCATAACGTTTAAAATCTGCTGTGATTATAGCCTGGGCAGATTCATCAGGGTCTTCATAAAAGTCCAAAAGACGATTCACCACTCCTTCTTTTTTAGAAAATATCTCACAACAAGTGGAAATAATTTTATATTCCCCCTTTTTAATTTCTCCAAATCTTTTTATAGCCGCAGTGGTGCAGCGGTAGCATTGTCGCCTCACAGCAAGAGGTTCTCCCATTCAATTCTCAGCGGGATCACCTTCTGTGTGGAGTTTGCATGTCCTCCCCATGGTCAAGTAGCATTCGAAAGACATACATGAATGGACGTCCTTTGTTGAAGTTTGGGTGTCGAGCTGGCACCTCGGCACCATAAAAATCTACTGCCAATCATTAGCAGACCAGAGTTCCACTGTGGCAACCCCTAACTGGAAAAAGCCAAAAGAAAAACAACAACAACAATACCATGACATGAATTGACCCCATTCCTAAGTCAAAGGCTGATTAAAGTTCACAAAATTAATATTGTTTCACTCTTTGATGTCAGCCAGTAGTGCTCTTCACAGCATCTGCAATGTGCCCAGTAATGACTCCCTTCTGCAATTCGTATGGAGTTACATGTATTGGTAGCATATCTAAATATGGTTGTAGACTCTCTTTTATATGACCTGTTGCTCCTACTACTATTGGAACTATCTGGGTATCTTTCTTCCAGATTGCTCTCGTTTCTGCCTGCATATCCTGATATTTTATGACTTTGTGTGTCTCTGTATGCAGGACACTGTAGTCACTGGGTGTGGTGATTTCAATGATCAATACTATTTTTCTCTTCTTTTCTTGGATGACCATATCTGGTTTTCTAGCATCTGTCTTTTAAACTGTTGGTAATGGATGATCCCATGTGACAGACTTCATTTTTATTGATGCTTTGTGGCTCATGTTTCCAGTGTTTTTCAGCCACTTCAATGCCATAATGTTTGCACAATCCCCAGTGCAACAGTCTTGCCACATTATTATTCCTTTCAGTATACAGTCCTTCTGGCATTAATGTGTTGCAACCAACAATGAGGTGTGCAACTGTTTCCAGATTGGTTTTACAAAATCTACATTTGTCTGTTTCTCCCACATGTTCAATGGACTTTGTAAACCAATGTATATGCAGCCCACTATCTTGGGCCGCCAATTAACCTTTTATCTGTTTGTTAGAATTTGCTTCTCCTCAACCATTCCTGCATTCATTCCTGATCAGAAGTTTTCTATACTTGCAACTATATTTATGCATTTTCCACATTTCTTGCCTTTTCATCTGGTCTTTCACCTTATATTCCTTCTTTTGTTTTTTGGCACATTCAGGTGCTGCCTGATTTTTATCTATTTCTGGTTTGATTTCCATTCCTGCTTGATGCCGATATGCTTCTGCTAGATTAAACAGAGAAGTCATCTTAGATTTATTCTTCTCATGTTTCAAAACTTTCACTATGTTTGGGTCTTATAAGGTCAGCAGATGTGTGGAGTCCAGCAATTGCAGATCTATACATATAAGCAATTTCAAGGAAGCCCATAATTCCTTTAGAATGGGGAATATACAATCTTGGTATGCACTGAATTTATAAATCATATGGTGAGCATGAAACATCCATGTTTACCTATCTAATCTATCAAACATGTTATAGGGCCAGTCAATCATTCCAAAACTTTAAGTTAGGACAGGAATAACAAATTGATTTATAGCCTGGAATTTGTTCCTAGATGTCAGTGTTGTTTTCAAGATTAATTTAAGTCTTCTGAAATATTCTTTACTAAGTTTTATTCACATTTGTTCATGTTTGATTGTTGATCCTTCATCAATTCCCAAATATTTATACACTCCTCCTTGCTCAAGTTCTTGCTTTAAAGGTTGTTTTTGCACATTTATCAAGACCAATGACATTCTCATATCATCTGAAAAAGTTTTGACTACTTGCAGTTGTGCTTTCAGTTCCTCATCTGATGAGCTGTACAGTTTTAAATCATCGACAAAGAGAAGATGAAAAGTCTTTACATTTTGTTGTTTTCTAGGAGCCAAATTATAGCCATGGCCTAAGCTGTTAAGTAGACAGCTTAATGAGTTAAGGGCAAGGCAGAATAGCAGCTGTGACAGAGTCACACTGGAATATCTCCCTCTGAATTTTTATCCCTGGGATAATAATTTGTCCTTTATCATGGCTTAATTGCAAGGTGGTCTGCCACTGTTTCATGGTCACTGTAATGTAGTAGATCAGTGTAGGGTGTATCTTATACATTTTTAAGCACTCATCCATGAATGTGGGATACCATCAAATACATTTCTGTAGTCAATCCATGCCATACTTAGATTCTTCCCCTTTTTACAGTTCTCCAGTATGACTTTATTTAACAGATGATCCTTTGTACCATATGACTTTATTTTATTGCCCTTTTGTTCTACTGCCATAATTGTGTTTTCTTCTAAATTACTATAAACTCTGTCAGCATCACTTCCTATGTATAGTTTATATGTTGTTGGAGGGCAAGTTATTGGTCTGTAATTTTTAGGGTAGCTTGGAGGTTCACTCTTAAATAAGGAGCATGTTTTTCCTGTTGTTAACCAGGTTGGTGTCTGTTTGGGGTGTGCATATAAATAGTTCTTACTCATGGCTAAATCTCTGTGCAAAGATGTTAATACATTTAGCCAAAAGGTAGGTACTGCATCTGGGCCTGGGGTTTTCCAATTAAAGGCTTTTCGTAACTTTGTTTAAATCTCTCTTGCTGTTACTTCATCCCATTTCATATCCTGTACCTTTAAACCTCTTAGTCTTTCTTTAACAACTTCTATCCATTTAGTATCTTTGTTATGTTCCACAGGATCTTTCTTCCTTTTTTGGCTGTCTTTCAATTCTTTTTACCTTGTTTCCTAATTCTCTATAAAACTTTTTTGGGTCATCAATAAATTGCTTATTTTGTACTTTTCCTTTATATTTATCTTCATATCTTCTAAGTTTTGCCACCTGTGCTGGAATTTTTAGTTTATTTGCAATAGTGCATGATAGATCCTGGCCTGTTCTAATACTGCGTATTGCTTTTATCACATCTATCTTTCTTAGTATTTTTGTTGATCTGTTCCCTTTTCTATAGTCTTCTAACAGTGACACTTCTTGTCTTAATTGCTTTATAGGTTTCTCTATTCAATATTTCCATGATGGTATTCAATTTCTCCCCTTCCTTTCTACCCTGTGTTCTTGTGGTAGAACTTTATCAGTTATTAATTTAGCTGCACAGTAATATATCCTGTTTACTTCTTTTATATGGCATGGATCTCTATGAACAGTCCTAATTACTGTGTTCATTTGTTTTATCAGTCTTCTCACTTTTTGGGTTTTATTAACCTTCTGCAGTCTATTTCTTTCATTGATCTTGATATATCTGCCTATGTCTATGAAATCAAGCAACTCTTCTCTTAGCTTATTTTCTTCTGAACTGAGGGCACATCCCTTGTTTTCCAGTTCCTGCAGGCATTCTGTAGAAAGTTCTATACCATCTTCCTGTGGCACATTTTCTTCAATTTCATCCTGTGCCTTCGGTTGCTCTGTCTTATGGGAACTTACTGGCCTATCACTCTTTAACACTGACTGTGTCAGAGTTTCCACAGTTTCCTGTTCCTTCCCTTGTTGTCCAGCTTCAAATGAACATTTATACTGGTTTCCTGTGGAAGGCTCCAAATTATGTTCATATGGCACCTGACTAATTGCTTCCTGTTCCACTGGTTTTGCCTTAATTTGGATATCCATTGCTCTGTCCTGTTTTGGTGTTTTCTGCATTAGATTTTCTACACTGAATCCTTCACTTTGCAGGCACTCCATAACCTCAGTTTCTATTTCTTTAACTTCTCCATTACTAATCTCCTTTTCTACTTTTCCTCTTTGTCTCCTTATTTTTTGTATTGTAAAGTTTTCCACGTCCGAATTCCTTTGCCTGTATTTCTCTTCAAATATCTTTGGTGCTACTTTTTTGTATTGCTTAGTTTTGCTTTCTCCTTTGCATAGATATTACACTATATTAAATCTCTCTTTCTTTCCCATCTCCATATTTCTTCTTCAGATTCTCCTGATCTTCCTGTTTCTCTTTACTTTGGGGACTCATTCCATCATGCTGTGATGTAACCTATTAGGCCTTCTACACCAAATCCTTGACTTCGCAGGCACTCCATAACTTCAACTTTTTTAACTACTACTTTACTAATCTTCTTTCTAAGTTCCACCTTTATGATATTATTTTTTATTGTGAAATTTTCCATATCTGGATGGCTTTGCCTGTATTTCTCTTTGAATATCTTTGGGGCTGCCTTCTTTACGTTGATTAATTTGGCTTTCTCCTTTGCATAAATATTGCACCACACCAAATCTCTCTCTCTTTCCCACGTCCATATTACTTTTTTATACTTTCAAATATCTCTTGGTTTTGTTTATATTTTTGCACTTCCTCAGATGCTTCTGTTTCCAAACAGATCAAGGTTTCTTGATCTATATACTGTTCTTCACAAATCTGTTGTATTAATAAACACACATTTTCATTTGATGCTTCTGACAATTTTTCTTGTGGAAGTATTTTTCTTTCCTCTAATTTCAGTCTTAATCATTTTATATATCTTATGTCCAGAAATTCTGGGGTTTTTTGCATAATAGTAACAATACATAATTTCTTTCTTATCCTCAATAGTCCAATTTATCATTTTTATGACTCTTCTTTGGCCTATCAGTTTTTGTGAACTGCTACTCCCCTTGTTGGAAGCATCTGATGATAATGCAAATTAAGTGCCTGGTTCTGAAGGTCATACAGGAGGCATTCCAATGAAAGTGGTCCCAAAACATTTTCAACAATGGCTTCAGCTTTGGTTCTTCCGCAAGATAATATTTTTGCAATGTCTGAGTCGCTGTGTAACTGGCTGGCCAACTTTACAAGACAGTCCAAACTGTTATACGAAATATAGTGATTAACAGCATGGGACATCTCAGAGGCTTCTGCTGCAGTAATCCTAAATTGTGGTCCCTCGAGGTTTGTGCTCCTTGCCCACTTTGTCATTAGGTGACTGGAGTTTGCTTGAAAAATAGCAGTCTCATATTGCTCAGTTGCCTCATGTTGTGCAACATCATTTCTTTCACCATGGGTCACTAGGAATTCCTTTTTGTAGTACCTGCAGAATACTTTTACATCATTGCATTTCTTGAGCCAGTCAAATTTCATTTTCCAAACATCCTCCCACTTGCACATTCTCTTGTTGGTGGTTGACTGTGATGAAGCCGCTGCTCTCTCCATTCTTGAATCTGTACTTGGCTGATATGAAACATATTTTGCAAAACTGTGTTAGTTAGGATGCAGTAATATACTGGCACATGAAGGAACTGGCTAAAAAAATCTGGCACACAAAAGAACTGGCTACAAAAAACTGGCACACAAAAGAACTGGTTTGAAAAACATTGGCACCTGATAATGGTTATAAAAAACATTGGCATCTGAAACATGAAGCAGTTTGTAAAGTTGTTCTTTGAGATAGACTCATTGAAGACCTGAGGAGGAAAGAACCGGCCATGGTTCTAGATGATTCACTGTCAAATGACACCCCAACACAATGTACAGAAATGGGAAAAAGAGGTTATAGATAGATGGATAGAAACACTGGTATTTGGAAAGTGCTTCATGTTTCATATGCTAATGTTTTTCAAACCAGTTCTTTCAAATGCCAGTGTTTCTAGCCAGTTCTTTCAAAGTAGATAATATAGATTCACTGACGACTGGCTACAAGCACCGGCATGCAAAAGAGCTGGCTAGAAACACTGACATGCGAAAGAACTGGTTTGAAAAACATTGTCATATGAAAGACCTGAGGAATGGAGCAGAAGGGAATTAACATTAAAAAAATGAAGAAAGAGTGCCCCACAAACAGTACTAGACCACAATATATTAAAATGAAAATGTGTATAGATATCAGAACTTTAATATATTTAACTATAGTTATATAGAAATGAATGAATGGCATTTTAGGCTATTTATGAAAGGACTAAAATTTGTTCCTATAATGAAAAGTGATATTAGTAAAATTCTAATTGATTTAAAACTATTTATTAGAAACAAAAACTTTGAATTAATATTTCTAAATAATAGCTTTGGTAATCAGACCCCCTCCTCTGATATTGTACCACTTAGAAAGAAAAGTACTGCCAACCCTATTATACATCCTCAGCTTAAAAATTTTGAGGTGGTAGTAGAGAGGGAACTTAGAGAGGAACTGGAGAAAACAAGAATGAGACCAAACTTGTTGTGGCAAGAAAAACAATTGCTAAATAAATTAAGAGAGAATAAAAATATAAGAATTTCAAGGCCTGACAAAGGTGGGGGGTTGTAATAATGGATAACATTATTTATAATACTAAAATGGAAGAACTATTAAGGAATGAAGATAGATATGAGGAAGTATCCATTAATGAAATAAATATAGCTTATTCTAAAATTGATTTTGCTCTGAAAGAACTTTTGAGTGATGGGTTAATTAATAAATAGACATTTGAATATCTGTATGTGGAGAAACCTCTTATACCAGTCATTTTTGGCACTATGAAAGTGCATAAAGATACAAACAACCCACCAATCAGGCCTATAGTCTCAGCTAATGGATCAAAAACATATCCACTAGCTAAATTTGTGGAAGAAAAAATAAAGAATGTAGGGATAGACAAAGAAGGTTATTTAAAAGATTCATGGGACCTATTAAAAGGTGTCAATGACCAGTTATACAATAAGGATATCACCTTTCTAACAGTGGACATAATAGATTTATTTTCTGTGATTCCACATCAAATAGGAATGGATTGGTTCATAGAAGCTTTACTTGACACCAAAAAATTTAATTGGAAAGAACTAAGAGTAATCATGGAACTTCTAGAACTGACACTGTTAAATAATTCTGTAATATTTGAAGGAGAATTTTTTAGGCAAATAAAAGGCCTGTTGAGCCCCCAGATTTGCAAATATAGTTTTAAATACATGGGAAAAGAAATTCCTTACTATATCACCACATATGAATTATTGTAATTTCTATAAGCGATACTTAGATGACTTGTGTTTCTTTTGGTTGGAAGCGGATGAAAAAATAGAAGAATTTATTGAATTTATTAATAATACAACATATTTTCTCAAATTCACATATAAAACAAACAAAGAAAAGTTAGAATATCTGGACATCACAATAGATAAGAACTATCAAGATAATAAATTTGAGTCAAAACATTTTTAGGAAGGAGACATTCTCTAACTCCTATTTATATTATACTAGTGCCCACCCTTTTAAACAAAAAAAGAATTTAGTCAAGGGACAGTTTATAAGAATATCAAGAATGACTACAGTTCAAAAGGAGTTTGAGGAAGAATGTAATAAACTCAAAGACATTTTTTTAGATAGAAAGTACCCAGAAATGCTAATTGATGAAGTTATGGATGAAGTAAAATTAAGAAGGGTAGGGGATTTTATTCCATTGTTAGAGAAGGGAGTTCAAACGAATATGAAAAATATGGAAGAAAAGGACAGAAATATACTAATAATAGGGACTATAATAGTACCTATATTATGAATTTTAATAAAGAATCTGGGCTTATAAGGCAGATAGTAAATAAAAATTGGAAAATGTTTTCAGAATTTTTAGACCTCACTACAATTTTTAAACAAGCTATTACATTTAGTTATAGAAAATATAGGAATATAAAAAATATGTTAGAAAATAGGATTGGACATAAGGAAACAAGTTTTAGGAAGAAATGCACTTTTAAATGTGGCAGATGTCAACAATGCAAATATGTTTTGAACAAGGAAAGTCATTATCTAATGGCTAGAGATAGATTGTTTATTAGTAAAACTTATGCTAACTGTGATACAAAAGGAATAGTATACCTGGCAGAATGTAAAAAGTGTACCTCCTTTTATGTGGGTAGAACTGAAAGGGCATTTAAAAGAAGAATATATGAACACATATATGAGATAAGCAAAAATGATGTTAATAATGCCCTTTACAACCATACTACAGTTTGTAAACAAGCTTCCTTTGTGTTTTTTCTGTTAGAAATTATTCCACAAGATATTAGAGGAGGTGACTGGGAGAATATGATAGAAGTGAGGGGACTTTACTGGCAATTGGTACTAGAAAGCCAGGGATGAATGAACATGTCTCTATGGTACCTGTTTTAAAATTAAGAGCTGCTAGACTATGAAAAGGGTACAATTGTATAATGATGTGTATATAAATTATAAGTTATTTTAAGTATATATATATATATATATATATATATATATACATATACATACATACAGAGGTAAGAGAGAGTGTATTTAAATCATGGATAAGGTTTTAGTAAGTGATAAAAGACTGTATAATTTTAGAAGAAACCTGGACTGTAAAGTTTTTTTCAAGGAATATGTAATTTGCACAATATGTCACAAGATGGTGCTAATGAGTTAGACTAGGGATACACTTTCAGTGTATTTAATTTTATATGTATACATTTTTATTATAACGAATTAGTCCTATATCCTAACTAATTCTTATAACATTTTTTAAATTTCTTAGATATAATGTATTGTAATATAAATTATATAATAATTTAATTATTTTTAAAAGTTTTTTAAATCTGTTTTTATGTAGACTTTTTAGCTGTAATTAATTGGAATGATTAACCCTGCTAATGCAATGTTTTTACTGATTGGATGATTAAGGTGACAAGTCTGTATAAAATGAGAGTTTGTAAGCTATGTGCATGCTGATGAAGTTACATGGACAACGAAAAACGTGGAGAAGAAGTTAAGCATTTCTCGTTGCTATAGTGTGGTTTATTTCTGTAATAAAGTCTGTTTGAGTGGCTCATGGCTCCAAGTGCTTCATTTTAAATTAACATTAAAAAATATTTAAAAGGGTAAAATAGTAAATGTAATGTATGGGGGCAGTTTGGCCATTGAAAGCTTGACATTAACACCTCTTGTAGAAAACTGAATGTATTGCATTTACCACCGAACGTGCCTCCCACCTCTCCAGAAAATAAAGTTACACACATTTTCACTTTACTAAAAAGTCATTCTAAAATGAGTTAGAATGTACAGTGGATACCATAGACCCCATTTACCTTTGAACACAGCAATTAAGAAAAAAGAAATAAACCTATAGTACTAATTTACACAGCACAAAGATGCAATAAAGAACAGGCCCAACAGCAGCACCGGTCATAATCACATTATAATCAAAGCAGTACATTGTAAACTTTTTGGAGACATCACTAAAAACTAAATATAAACTTTGCTACTTATAAAAGCAAACTATCCTGAAACAACATTAACATGTTTTAGCACAATTCCAAATGCACTGCGTTAACTTCTGAACATGCATCCACCCCCCCCAAAAAATAAAGTTAAGTAAACATTTTACCTTTTAAAAGTACTTCTTGCAAGAGCAGCTAGCCTAAAATAAACTACAATGCACAGCAGAACCCATGGACCCCTTTTACCTCCAAACTCAGCAAGTAAGAGAAATACAAATAAACCTATAGCAGTAATTTACCCACCACACTGATGCAATAAACAGGCCCAAGTAAAAGCAGCACGCCCATATTCACATTATAAGCAAAGCAGTACATTTTAACTTTATTAAAGACAACATAAGAAATAAAATACACATTTCCAGTTATAAAAGCAAACCATCTTGAAACAACTATGGCAACGTGTACCTAGTAGAATAATAAATGCACTATGTTTACCTATGAACATTCCCCCTCAAAAAATAAAAAGTTGTATACACATACACATTGACTTGCAAGAACTAATGTTAGAAAAAAATGCCCAAAGCAGTATATCTTAATTTCTTGAAGACAGCATTAAATTGCACACATTTCCACATGAAAAAGCGCAAGCTATCCTCGAACAGTTCTATCTGTCAATGGAAAGTACCATGAAAAAGCCACGACAATACAAATATATCATACTACATTTATATGTGAATATTACCCACCACCAGAAATAAAAAAGACTTCTATACCCACATTTAAAAACTAATGATTCCAAATCATCCTAAAATTACAACAATAATTGCACACACACACACAAACACACACACACACACACACACACACACACACACACACACACACACACACACACACACACTTTATATACCTTTAAAAACGACTACTAGGAAATCTCAAAATAACCAGTACACAGATTTAAGTATTGTGTATTGCACCCTGTTTACCTCTAAAGATTAAAAACATAAATTGAAATAAAACATAATATTCCCATTTTAAATAACTAGTACCACAAAATACTATTGTACTTACCACTATCACAGTCTTTGCTGGGCTAGCTGGCATCTGGCCTGCTGGAGTGTTTGACTGGCTGGATGACTGGCTTCCGGCCTGCTGGAGTGTTTGGCTGGCTGGCTAGCAGACGTCCGGCCTGCTGGAGTGTTTGTCTGGCTGGCTAGCAGGCTTCCAGCCTGCTGGAGTGTTTGGCTGGCTAGCAGACTTCCGGCCTGCTGGAGTGTTTGGCTGGCTAGCAGACTTCCAGCCTGCTGGAGTGTTTGGCTGGCTAGCAGACTTCCAGCCTGCTGGAGTGTTTGGCTGGCTAGCAGGCTTCCAGCCTGCTGGAGTGTTTAGCTGGCTGGCTAGCAGGTTTCCGGCCTGCTGGAGTGTTTGGCTGGCTGGCTAGCAAGCTTTCCTGCCTGCTGGAGTGTTTGGCTGGCTGGCTAGCAAGCTTTCCTGCCTGCTGGAGTGGCTGGCTGGTTAGCAAGCTTTCCTGCCTGCTGGAGTGACTGGCTGGTTGGCTAGCAGCCTTCCTGCCTGCTGGAGTGACTGGCTAGCTGTCTGGAATCTTGGCTTGAGAAACAGACAAATTGCAGTCCTGCAATATTAGCGGCTGTACAAGCACTCATAAAATGCTCTACAGGTGTGACCTTTGTAGGGCTCTTCCTGGCTGAATCCCCACCCCCTTTAAGAGTTGCAGCCAATTGCTACAAAATTTACAACACCTGTACCTAACAGGGAATAGCTGTTCCTGCAGGTCCGGGTCAGTGACGTAACTGAATTGCCGTAGAAAAAACTGAAGTATTTGCAGCTTTTCCATAGAGATTTGGCTCAATTAAAAAATGGGAGTCCCAGTGCTTCACATTGTGGGCAATGGGATGAGGTAGCTCAACCCATGAGTGTCCTGCTGACAATGAGACAGGTGGCAACCATAGTACCTGCATGTATCCTACATCACTATACCTCACTTAATAAAACCACATGGGATATAGATATGGTATTGTTTGTCACACAGTGTACAGCTCAGTTTGACATACACATACAGGCATGCATTGACTTCAAAAGTCACACACACACATGCTAACCACTAACTCTATGTGGCTTTCACATGTGCAGAACTATTATCTGATCTAATGGTCAAAACAATGATAGATTTCAATACCGAGAGTGGGCCAACATTTGACTGTCTACCTTTCATAGGTTCATAGGAGATTACTAGGGTAACTGCGGAACAGCCCTTACAACCTTAGCCAGCTTTTCCAAGATTTTACCCAATTTTCCATCTCCAGGGAAAAGATAGCAAGAGTCAGCAAGTGGGGTTTTGACTATTTTTGCAGACTGCTACTGTCCATAAGGGACATGGGTGCCAACCCAGGAGTGAATTTGCAATTTCCCTTCCATTGGTCCAGATTGTGCTTGGGGAGATGGTCAAGGTAGGGCTCTGCTTCATGTGAATAGGAAGCTTATTCCAAAAGAGGGGCAATCTTTGGGACACCTCTCTCTCCAGCATGATCTATTCATGTCAGATCAGATTTAGATGTTTGGAGTGGTTAACTCACATGCAGTTAGTTTTATGAATATGCAACATTTCTATCAGGGCTGGGTTAGAGACTGCCTTTGTAGGTTAGGCACAGATCACTCCTCAGTAATCAGTAGGAAACTGAATGCAGTGATAGGGCTTTTAATTGTTCCACATATGGCATGTTAGTTATACTCTGCATTTTTTTGGTGAGAAACATCTGAGGATGCTCCAGCTGCTGCAGGTGTCTGGCGAGATACACACCAAAGGATGCAGTGTACTCAATTATTGGTCTGTTGAGGGCTGAGTACAGTGGTGCAATGACATCCTTAGAGCTGGATGTCATGCCCTTACTTATAAGCTGAGCCACATAGGATTTCTTCATCACAGTGGACAGATGATGGTCAAATTCAGGTCACTATCTATCTGAGAACCCAGATCTACCACCACAGTGTCCAGTGTTAGGGGGCTGCTATCAATGTTGTAATTTGCAGGAGTATTTGATTTCCCAAAGGGTATTTATTATTATTATTATTATTATTATTATTATTATTATTATTATTATTATTATTATTATTATTATAATACACTTCTTTGCATTTAGTTTGAGGCTATGGCTCTGACACCAGTCATTAGTTTGCATCAGACCTTTCTATAGGAAATCAACATCATTTGGGGAGTCAGTGATTGATGACTGCAAGTCGGGGGCAAGGTTTGTCAGCCAAAGGCCATCTGCAATTGCCTTGATATCTAAGAAGTATATCCCAAACAGGAGGGGGCCCAGTACTGAGCCATGTGGTACTCTACCAGTGACTGGTTTCATGCTGGATCTGGATTTTTCCACTCTAACAACGTGTCCTATCAGTGAGGCATTTGGCTATCCATCTGGCGACGTATAGGTTTATGCCCAATTTTTATTTTATTTTACATTTGTTTCATGGGGAAAGTCTAACTGGGTGGTGGCTCATTTTCAGTGGAGGCCTGGGGAGAAAAGCTCCACTTGCAGAGAAGCATTGACAATGAAAAGTTCTACACACAGAGAAATGCTGACAGTGTGCTTAGATATGATATATCACGCCTACAATTTTAGTATAATTGGGATTAGAAAAATAAGAGTCATACAAAAATAACTGCAAGTCCTCTACAAGCTCTGCTCAAACAAATTTTTTTACAACAATTTTAAGTAGTATATAAAGTAAAGTAGAAGAGAAACAGTTTAGGCAGGTAGTAGCAGAGAAATGTTAGTAGCTGGGTTTTTGGTAGGTTTAGAAAGAAGCGTGAAACAGAAATCAAATAGCTAAACTCATGGCTCCTCTCATGTAATACCCCTGATTAGACTTCTAGATATGAATTCTATTCCTAGACCTAGTGTTTCTTTAAAACATTAAACCAAACTAGCCTCAAACTTGTTCTAAGTAGCTTTTTGAATTGTATAGTGTTTATGGATCTGATGGAGTTAGGTAGTGCATTCTCCGCTTTTGCTACATGACTTGAGTATTTTCCCAGCAGTGTTAGTAGTTCTTACTTATAGTAAGGACTTGGTGGAGCATATGTCCAGTTGTTGGAGTAGGATACTATTACATTCTGGAGACATGGTGTTTTATCAGGTTGGCGGAGTATTTTATGTGCTGTTGTCAATTGATTATAGGCCACTAACTGAGCTAATTCTAACCAGGATAGTTATTTTAGAGCTAGGCAATGGTGTGACCTGTGTGGTGAGTCTAGGTCTGCTTTCTTAAGGTTAATAAGTAGTGGTGAGGTACAGACGAGTGTTGATAGAAGATGGGTTCTGGCTATAGTAGCTACCCTAGTATTGTTAGTTAGGAGTTTTTTATTTCAATATAGGGTGCCCAATTTTTTGTGAACTTTTTTATTGTTTGTGATGTGTTGGCTGAAGCTCATGTTTATTGTCATTTACTACTCCCAATAGATTTGTTTGGGATTCTGGTAAGATAACTGTGTTGTGCACGGCTGTGATGGAAAATGTTGGGGAGGGGTGATCTATTGCTCTGGTGGGGTGGAAGATTATTAGTTTGGTTTTGCTAGGGATAAGAATGAGCTGAGAGTTTGAGAGTCATGATTTGATTGCAGTGAAGGATTTTTGTGTTATGTCTTGGAGATATAGGGTAGGGCAGTGCATATGATTGCAGAGATGTCTGTATATTGGACCATAGAGGCTAGAGTTGTGACTTGGCTAAGGTTGTTGGTAAATATACTAAAGAGCAGGAGGCTGAATATAGATCCCTGTGGGCCACCTAATGTGACCAGTAGTAGGGGAGAGAGAGATTTTGTGACCATTTCATAGCTTGTTGGCACCCTGTTAGATGGCTTTGGCAACAGGTGATAGCAGAGGGACTAAAGTTTAGATTATTGAAAGCAGTAAGTAGTTTAGGGTGGGAAACTGTGTCAAAGGCTTTGAACATATCAAGGGATACTGAGGAGACTAATTTCCCTTCACTTCTGTATTGATAAATGGTGATGGAAAAACCTAGGATGGAAGTTGTGGTGCTGTTATAGGGTGTGAATCCATGTTGAGAATTATGTAGAAGGTTATTGTTTGAGAGATATTGGAGGAGTTGAGTGGAGACATCTTTCAAGGATCTTAGAAGAGAAAGGATGGCAATGGGTCTATAATTTGAGAGTTCGGTAGAGTTTCTGCCTTTGTGAAAGGGGATTGTGTGCTATTTTCCAGATCTGTGGGACATAATGTTCAGAGATGGAATGATTAATAAGTATTGACAATGGATATGCAATTGCTTGAGCAAATATTTTGAGAAAATCAGCTGGGAGGTTATCGTCTGCTATCGTTGTTGACATTAGTTTACTAAGTAGTTTTTGGATGGTGCTTGTGGGAAGGGATTGGGAGGTAAAGGAGTTGCCATTATTGTTGGTTATATTGGGAATAGTTGATTGAGTTGAGGAAATATTTTGGTGAGGACTAGGATACTTTCGGTAAAAATATTTGTTACACTGTTTGGTGGTGGAGGTTAGGTTGTTTGGTGTGAAGGGGTTGGGGTTTGATGCTTGATCTGGATATCTTTTTAACTGCTGACCAAAATTTCTGCAGATTTCTTTGGTGTTTTTCTTTTATATTAGTGTAGTAATTTGTTTTGTCTTGTTTGAGTTGGTTTTTGGCTTTATTTTTGAACTTTAGATGTTTTAAGCTATTTGATTGTGATTTGTTACTATACCATAGGTCCCAGGCTTTGTCTCTAAGGAGTTTTTTTGTATTGTTGATTAGTCATGAAATTTAGTTTATAAAAATGCAAAAACAACGTATCGCTCACTACCCACTCCTGTGCCCACAAAATAAATGAAGTTAATAACAAAATAAGTTGTGGCACAGTTTAGGCAGAGTTGGTGCAGTTCAAATATACCAATGCACGTACTGAATAGTACGTTAGTAATCCAGGACAATACTGCAAGTAATCCCAAGTTACAACGAATTCCTTCGCAGAACAATCACTTATGTAACACTCAAAATGAATTCCTTCGCAGAACAATAACTTGTGTAACACTCAAAATGACAATCCAAGCGTTCAGCGAAGTGAAACAAGTAATTTTAATGGTAAAATGCGGCTAGCGCTTTCAACTTGGTCTTCATCAGGCCGTAACAATTTGTCAGTGACAAACACTCACATTTATAGGGAACACCATTTAAAATATGTATGTCATATCCTGTTAACAGCTTAATGTCAGCATAAAAATAAAAAGAAAAAATATAAAATAAAATAAAAAAGAACTGTCGCTTCATTTCTCAATCCAAGCTAACAATACTGTTATATTAAAATAATATAGTTATTTAGTTATTTATAATGCCATATCACATCTCTGTCAATATATAAGTATATAAATAGGTATATAAATTGTTAAAATTATTTAAAATATTTTAAGAAATATATTATATTTATATATATATAAGTAAATTTATATAAAATAACTTAATATATTCAGATTCAATACATTTAATTAGCATCAATAATTCATATGCATAAAATGATTCATATACAAAAAATAATGAATATATCTCTAAAAATAAACTTGGTCTTTACAAATATTGACACATAATTCATCCATATAGTATAACTGGGATTATTAAAGGTGCAAACAAGAACTAGTCCTACAGTTCATAGACTTATACTTAAACACCAAAAATACTACAAACAAGGACAGCAGGTACTGTGAAAACCAACATTGTACATAATAGTGACGGGGTTAGTACATCTTCCCAGAACAAATAACTTTATTTCCACCTATACACTTACTTAAGCTTCCTAGCCTTGAGTATTGGTTTTATAGATACCCTGTCATTTATCCCAGGGCTGCAATCAGCCCTGAGTCTAATAATCCATTTTACCTCAGTTTGTTCAGTTTGATTAAATATATCTCCTCTCCTGATTCCAGACCTGTTCACATAAATGACTTGAAACACAAAATTATGTTCTGTGGATGTATTATGTACATGTTTTGCAAGTGCATTGGATAAACATGAAACCCTAATCTTATAGACATGTTCTCTAATTCTCTCTCTTAATTTTCGATCTGTCTTTCCAACATAGAATGCGGGACAGAACTGACATGTCGCTAGATATACCACATGTTCAGTGTCACATGTGGCTGACGCTGTAAATACAAACTCCTGTTTTGTAACTGGATGTAAAAACGTATTGGATTCTTTAACATATTTACATTGATTACATTTGTGACATTTCCTAGTACTATTTATTACATCATTCATATTAATTCCATCTACTTTATTGGGACCACACAACATCCTATGAAGATTCAGTTTGTTTCTATATGTGAACGCTGGGACTTCACCTAACATCTTAGATATATCTGGATCTGTTAAAAGTATGTCCCAGTGTTTCCTATATATATATTTGATGCTGCTAACATCCTGTGTATAGTGTATTGGAATCCTCATATTGCTATTTATATTAACACTGAGTGGTTCGGAACTATCTACATTATCACGCTGTTCAGCAAAATATGGAAAGGCTCTTCCCTCTCAATATACCTATTCCACTAAAACTACTCTCAATTTCATCCTCTGTGTATGATCTATTCAAAAACTTGTCCTTCAACCCTTCTACCTCTCTCAGAAAACCTACATCACTAAAGTTCAGTCTAGATGCCTGCCATTACCTGACTCTTCAGAATATTATTAAAGATGTGGTTAGGGTGCATGCTGCGATGAAATAAGCTATTTCTGTAGCAATTTTTCCTATATACCCCTGTGTTCATACTACCATCAGGTAATTTTTCTATATATACATCTAGGTATGGTATCACTTCTTTTGACTGGACCATAGAGAATTTCAAGTAGTCAATTTCATTATTCATTTTCAAACATAGTTCATTTAACTCATCCTCATTTCCATTCCAAATTAGGAAGAGATCATCTACAAAACGAGTATAGCATGTTACATGTTTATGGAATTCAACCATCTGAAATAGCAAGACATCCTCCCAATCAGCCATAATTAGGTTGGCGTAGCTATTGGCACAAGAAGTGCCCATAGCTACGCCATCCTTTTGTATGTAAATTGAGCCATCAAAGGTAAATATGTTGTTTGTTAATACAATCTCCATGAGTTCACATAGCACCTCAATTCTGCTGATGGATAGAACACCATCTTTTACCCCAACCTCCTTTTCAACCTCAGTAAGCCGTCATGGTTCGGTATTACTGTAAAGAGGGATTGTACATCGAATGTCACCAATATTCTATCCTGTCCTTCCTGTTCATCAGATGTTTGTTCATATAGTTTAACCAAAAATTGTTTGGTGTCCTTCAGTATGTGTTCATGCTTATCTACTATAGGTCTTAGTAAGGATTCCAAATACAGAGATATGGGCTCTGTTATCCAACCTTTCCCCACAACAATAGGCCTCATGGGTGAAGTTACCCCACTTTTATGTATTTTGGGGATTCCTTGTATAATAGGTATTGTAGGATGATCAGTTGAAAGGTACCTAAATAATTCTTGGTTAATTTTGCCCTCATCCAGCATAATGCTCAATTTTCTAGCCACACCATCTATTATTTGATTTACTTTATTAGTACTAATTCTCTGATAGAAATTAGAATCACTAAGCATCATTGACATTTGATGTTTGTAAAAATCCATGTTCATTACAACAACGGGCCCTCCCTTATCTGCTGGTCTTATCATAATGGTATTATCATGTTTTAAACTTCTAAGAGCTTTCCGTTGTGCTGGTTCTAGGTTACCAAACCATCTCTTATTTTTGTTTGCATTCTCATTCTCATATAATTCTTGTTCAACAAGTTGTGAAAAGGCTTCAATCAATGGGTGATTGTTAGGAACATATGTACTGGGTTTCCTAAATGGGTGGGGTATATCTATTGTATTATGGAAATCAATCTTAATCTGTAGATCACGTACAAAAAGTTTAAGGTCAATTATATTATCAGTAATGTTACTTCTAGTAGAGGGAATAAATGTTAAGCCCTTTTCTAATACATTCCGTTCATCTTCAGATAATATCTTTGTAGAGATATTCCAGACTAGGGATTCTTGTTCCCTTGCCAGATCTTCTTTAAAGTAGGTCCAGCTTGTGTTAATTCTGCTGGTCTCTTCCTCTGTCTCCCCCTGCTTCTGGAGCGTCCCCTTGCCCCTCCTCCCCCTCTCCATTGATTGGCAATGGGGAAAGGGGTAGGTCTATTACCAGCTTCATTTTGAGTGTCTTTAGTAGCAGCACTGGTAATACCAGGACTCTTAGTATTCCCGTCTTTAACCTCATCAATAATAGTCTCTACATGTTCGCAGATATCTATGCGTGTATTTGCTTCTTCAAATATAGATATGTTGTGAATATTATTAATGGGAGATGCACATATTTCATTTGCATCATCATTATGCACTATTGCTGTTGTTAATACAGTTTTATTCTTACTTATAGTCTTACTATTTCTGTCCTTAACCCCATGATTATTCTTATCTTGGGTTAAAGCACTAGAACCCTGATCTTTATCCATTTGTATTAATTCATTACTTCTTATTATTATTTGTTTATTTTGTAACTGGTTATTGTGTAATTGATTAGTATCTTGGGTATTTCTCCACCCTTTAGTCGATGTCTCCACCTTGGGCCAGGTGAAGACATTCCCTCTTACAAAGTCGTCAGTATCCCTTTTAATTTTGTCCCTCTTCTGCTGTAGTAACTTCTTTTCATACAAAAATACAGTATCTAACATTTTATCTAAACGTATATCTACAGCATGCTTAGGGTACATATCACATAAACTGGATTGTTGTTGTTCAACTTTCTCTCTTAACGAGGTCTCTATGGGTAAAAAATAACCATTCAATAGTTCCATATATTTGGCACTAGTCTCTAGGTTTATCTGTTGCCACGCATATAGTAAGTCTTTATATAGGGTACCTGTAGTGGGCATCTTTAAGACTCTCAAGCCCCTTGGAACAATCTTCCGTGTTAAACACACTTCGAAGTGCTGCCTCTGAATTAATAAGTCCAGTCCTCCGTAGTCTTTACATACACCTTCATTATCATCTGGTCCTCTCACAAAACTGTAATCAAGTAAGTGATTCACATATTTGTAAAGACCAAGTTTATTTTTAGAGATATATTCATTATTTTTTGTATATGAATCATTTTATGCATATGAATTATTGATGCTAATTAAATGTATTGAATCTGAATATATTAAGTTATTTTATATAAATTTACTTATATATATATAAATATAATACATTTTTTAAAATATTTTAAATAATTTTAACAATTTATATACCTATTTATATACTTATATATTGATAGAGATGTGATATGGCATTATAAATAACTAAATAACTATGTTATTTTAATATAACAGTATTGTTAGCTTGGATTGAGAAATGAAGCGACAGTTCTTTTTTATTTTATTTTATATTTTTTCTTTTTATTTTTATGCTGACATTAAGCTGTTAACAGGATATGACATACATATTTTAAATGGTGTTCCCTATAAATGTGAGTGTTTGTCACTGACAAATTGTTACGGCCTGATGAAGACCAAGTTGAAAGCGCTAGCCGGATTTTACCATTAAAATTACTTGTTTCACTTCGCTGAACGCTTGGATTGTCATTTTGAGTGTTACACAAGTTATTGTTCTGCGAAGGAATTCATTTTGAGTGTTGCATAAGTGATTGTTCTGCGAAGGAATTCATTGTAACTTGGGATTACTTGCAGTATTGTCCTGGATTACTAACGTACTATTCAGTACGTGCATTGGTATATTTGAACTGCACCAACTCTGCCTAAACTGTGCCACAACTTCTTTTGTTATGAAATTTAGTTTGCTTTGCTATGTATTATCTTAGGTAGAGCAATGCTATTAAGAATAGTGAGGAAGGTCTCATTGAAGTATTCTACTGCTAAATCTAGGGGCATGGTCTCGAGGGGGTTCCAGTTGCATTGTCTGCATGTGGATATCAATGTTTGGGAGTTTAATTTTTTTTTATTGTAGATTTGGTTATAGTTGATAAGTTTGAGTGGATTTATACATTGCCTAAGTACATAGGTTGGCATGTAATCACTAAGGTTGTCAGGAAGACAGCTGGAGTATTGTGAGTGGGAAGGTTTGTTAGTCAGTGTTCAATCTAGGATAGTTTGCTTGTGAGATGTTTCATCAGTTCTAGTAGGGGGTCTGGATAATTTGAGTCTGTAGAGGTTAATATGATTGCTGGGGGTTTAGGAGTTGTATTGAATTCAGTCAGTGTTGAAGTAATCCATAATGATGGTTTCTTGAGGGGTGGTTATTGAGTTCTAGTGAAGCATGTGCTCTATAGTAGTGAGGTTGTTTCCTGGTGGGATGTAGGTAGCTATTATAACTATGTATTTGTTTGGATTAAGTTGGAGTTTACTCAATACTTTTGTGTTATCAAAAGAGTGTGGTGATAGATTCAGTGGTTGCAGTATAAGTTTTTTTTTAACATTATGGCTACTCTTCTGCCTTTTTTCTTTTCTATCTACTGTAATAATAATAATGAGAGAATTCTCCCAGGTATAATATTCTTAATGTGTGGTTTAAGCCAGGTTTCAGTTAAGATAGCAATGTCTGTGAGTAGAGTGAAAGGGTGGCATGGAGATTCTCAACCTTTTTAATGATACTTCTGAGGTTAATGTTGATTATTAGTAGATCTGATTCTTTGTGTGGTAGATAAGTTTATTATAGGAATGAGAGGGAGAGTTTGTTATGGGGTGGAAGTTTGGGACCCTGGATTTGGATGGATGTCTCCAGTTATCATTAGTTTAGTAGCTATGGTAGCTAGCGTATGCAGTAGTTTTGAGATGCGTTTGTGATATCTAAGGGAGATAGTAGTTGCACTGTGGTGAACAGGCATAACATGAATAAATTGATTGATGTAAGTGGAAGTATAGATAGCTGGGGATATCTCAATGTTTTGAGTCATCTTTTGTTGCAGGAAAGTGGATGTGATTTTATAGGAGCACTGGCGGGCGGTTTAGTGAGTAATAGGTGGTCAGGTGTGCAGGTAGGGACAGCATTAATAGAATAGAGTTATTTAGCGGTAGCATTCTGCATTGGGGTGAGAGAAAGGGGCTGTGTCTAATTTTTAATGATGATGTTATGGTAGAAATGATGGCAGTATTTATTAGAGGTAGGGGTAGGAACAGTAGAGACAGGCGACAGCATTTGGTGGAATCGGAGTTTATAGTTGGGGTAGGGCTAATCATATTAAGTGGATGGTACTGGGCAGTGTTTCATGTGAGGGCAAATAATGCCTTGTGATGACAGGTTGTGGTTGTAGAGTGGGAGTGGTTTGATAAGTATAAATGTAATTGATGGGGTTGGTGGGAATGGGGATATGGTAGAGGACCGGGCCTAAGCCTTGCAGGGCATAGCAGGCAACTGACTGTAACCCTTTCTTTATCAAGCCTAATAAGGGGGGTATCTGTGTGTCTCACAATGGAGTCTCCTATGACCAAGATGTTTGAATGTGTGGTGTTTTGCCTTGGGGGCTTGCTTGTGGTGAAACTGTGTATTTTTGTGTGTAACAGTTGATGTTGACTTGGTTTTTCTTACATTTGGTTTCTGAGGACAGCATACGGGAGGTCGCTAAGGTTTTGTAAATTATTTGTACCTCTGGATATATATATGGGTTTGAGTATCGAGACCGTACTTAGTGAGGGAAATATTGTTCATGTGCTGACAACCTGTTTGTCATTTGATTTGTCAGTATGTAAGAGCTGTCTCAATTTTCATAGTGTAATTACATTTGTCACATACTGTGTTTGTTTCAGGATTAAGTGGTTGTCAATATACATGAGAAGATTGCTACATTGTCTCAGGAGGCCCATGTCCACCAGGCTGGCCACAGAGATAGCAGGAATGTGCCTATCCATGGTTTAACATTTTTTACTATGGGTTTAACCAGGGAGAAGAGTGGAGAGATTTAACTGGACTAGGATGATGGCACATGGACAAAGAATAGGTGTTGCACCCAGTGTGAACTGCAGCTATCCAATAAGGTGATGTGCAGAGATAGTGATTCTAACAGAAATGTTAACTTGATAGCATTTGCATTTATATAGGGCCCTGGTAACTACTGCTGCATGGAGAGCAGCCTATCACAAACACTGGGCTTGTATAGAACCAGATAAATAAGTTTTACAGCATCAAGGCCTACAGACCAATCTGGAAAACACAACAGGCTTTCAGCCAGCAGCCCCCAACTCAGATAGGTTTGCTATTGCACACTTCTACCACAAGTGGGCAGTCAGAAACCCCTCTTAATGTAAAAATGCTGATTTTAGAGCTCAAGTGCAGGGAAGCTGCACAGTCTAGATACTACTCATACCTTTCAAGAGTCCAGACCTTCGCAGACTGTCCAGATTTTTGCTTCATATTTTTGGTCAGTTCCTTATAAGATTTGTGATTTTCTACATTTTTGTGGTGAATCAGTGAGGACTGAATTCTATAAATAATGACAGGCATTTGAGTTTCAGACTTCATATCCTTCAGAAAATGCATGGCAACACAATAACTTTTATTCTAGTAAATTTCTAAGTTTATAAGAACAATATTTAAAATCTGTCCCTATTTTTGGGGGCTTTGTCCCCCCATTATTTTTCCCCTTTGTCTAGATTTTTTGTGCTAAGATGTTGAGAGCTATGATATTCTTGTCTTTCAGCTTTTCCCAGTTAGGTTTCACCACAGTGGATCACCGGTCGTCTTATGATTGGCAGTGAATTTTTATAGTGCTGAGTTGCCAGCCTGGTGCCAAACTTTCAGAGAAGGCACACCCACTTATGCACCTACCTGCATGCCTTTTAAAATTCAGTTGATCACAGGGAGGACACGCAGACTCCACACAGAAGGCACTCCAGCCAAGAATCAAACCACAAAACCTCTTGCTGTAAGGCAACAACACTAACCGTTGCACCACCCCTATACTGTAGAACTATCAGGTACAATGTACTTAAGTACTACAGCAGCAGCAGTGAAACAGTTCAGCTTTAAAACTCTACCAAAGTGTGAGAAATGCAACAATTAATACAGGATTATTATGAAATATAGTAAAAACAATCAGCAGAAGTGCAAAATGACATTAATTTTCATTCTTTTAGCAGCTGATGGCTTTAGATGCAGCAGATTCAAAGTAGCTAAATTAAGAGCAGCTGTGAGGAATTTTGTTGTATACTGCTTACACACACATGGTCTGCAGGATGTGTCATGATAAACAAGCCGAAGTGGTGTAGATGAGTTGGGATGCAGGTGTTTAGATCCAAAGTGGGTTCAAATTGTGAAGAACTGATGGCATCCCTGCCACTATATGTGATGTTCCCCAGTCTGTTTCAATGAATAATCCATGAAATAAACCTTGGCACCAACTGCATACAGGGAATATGTGCAACTGGCTTGTGTAAAAGTCTCTAAATTAGACTGTATACTGTTCACTTACAGAGCCACTCTGCTCTCGTTGTGAACTAGTGCCTCTCTGTGCCCCTGTATCCATGGTAACTGCCTTTTACACAAAGTATTATTTTTCACATACTCAGGGATGATTGCTGAATTCTCCAATTTCCCACAGATTTCTTCTTAGTCATGGCAGTACTGCCACTACCCTGATGAAGTCAGGGGCTCCCAGTTACTTGTCTGCTTTTATTTTTCAGTTGTTATTTCTTTCACTGGTAGCTGAAGTAGTCGCAAAGACATGACCCTACAGTTTGATATTCTTAAGTGAAATTAATGGTTACCCTCTTCTCAGCAAGAAACAGTGCATACATATACTTGCAACAAATACCAGCCACAAGTGCTTAATGATTAAAATGGATTTTACTTTAATCAAAAAAATAGCACAAGTACAGAATAACATAATGTTGGTTGGCACATAATGAAAATTAAAATAAAGTGCAGTAAACACAGTGTATGCAGAAAATTCTTACCTTATGCTAGTTTCCTAGCCAGCTGCTACAAGATGTACTGCGCCTTATAATAACTAGCTAATTTTCACATACAGAATGTTTTCACAGCAATTCCATAACAATTTTTTCAACATTTCAATAAGTCACAATTACATAGTCATTTTGTGACTTCATTGTTGCTAGAGAGACTGGTTATAAAATTGCTAGCCTGACACCCAACAAAAACAGAGTTTGTGAAAACACCTTCACATCTGTTTATTTTTGAACTGAATCCCATTTGGGTCTTAAAGTTTCAATGATATGAGATTTCAATGCTGTTTTAACATTGTCTGTTATCTTAGAAGAAAGCGCCATCCTGTCTAAGAACTAGCACTTTACCCTGTCCTGATTCAACATCTGGACAAACAAAAGTATTTACTAGTAGAACATATATTGCAGATAAACATCCAGGAAACAGAAGAGAGGAGAGCACAATATGGGAAAAAGAATACATTCTGTTTCATTCAGCCTGGCATAAAAGCACAACTCAAAACATTCGCTTTAAGCACTTTTTGTCTGGCATCATCTCTGGTGTTACGTTTCTCTTCCCTTTAAAAACTTCAAGTGAGTTTTCTGGAACTATCCTTCAAGAAAAACAGTTTGAGACAAAGGTGGTGTCTTTTTGTACATTATCCCATACCCCTGCAAGATAATCCATCTGCATTACTGTAAATGAAATATCAGGAATCAACTTACAGAGGTACTCCGGGACTTGGATAATACAAACATGATAAAGTTAGGCACCACAGGGTCATTCATAGCATTCCAATTTATTAGCTAAAACAGAATGCATGGCTTGGCATTAGACTGCAGGTAGTCACAGTTTTTATACATTTTAATCTGAGAAGGAAATAGGTTCATAGAATGTTACTAGGCTAATGGCCCTTAGAGCTCGTGCAAGCCTAGCCATAATTATTCCGAGTTACCCCAATTGTTAGTGGTGAGGTGATTGAAGTTTGCAGAGGTGAGGATCTATGGTAGTTAATACTGACTTCCTCTATCCAGGAGGGGCATGGGCACCACCCCAGGAGTGAATATCCACTCACCTATTCAATGATCTAGGTTGCGTTTGAAGAGGTTCAGGGAAGAGGGGCTCTGTTTCACATGTATTAGAAGCTTGTTCCAGAGATGTAATAATCTTTAGTTGGTGTATCTATCTCTCCAGCATGACCTGTTCATATCAGAGGCTAGGTTTAGATCCTTGGAGCGAGTGACCTTTGTGCAATTTGATTTATGAATGTGTAGCATTTCCATCAAAGCCAGGTCAGAGACTGTCCTGTAAGCCAGGCACAGGTCAGCCCTTAGAAACCTTTAGGAGACAGAAGACAGTGACACGGCTTTCAGTCTTTCTGTGTAAGACTTGTGTTGTATACCTTGTAATTTCTTGGTGAGAAACCACTGTGGTCTCTCCAATTGTTGCAGGTACCTGGTGAGGTACATGCAAAAGTGAACATTGTTCTCAATTACTGGTTTGATGAGGGCCAATTATAAAGGAATTATAACATCCTTAGATCTCTAGATGTGATGCCTTTACTTATAAATGTGCCACAAAGAAGGATTTCCTTACTACCATGAATATGTGATGGTCAAAGTTCAGATTGTTATCAACCTGAGTATGCAGATCACATATTATTGGGTCTTCTCTTCGGGGGGGGGGGGGTGCTGTCTATAATGTAATTAGCAGGGATGTGAGCTTTCCCAAAGGGAGCAATAATGCATTTTTCGATATTGCTTTAATCTGTGGCTTTAGTACCAATCATTAATCTGCATTAACCCTGCCTGCAGTGTATTAACATCTTTGGGGGACTCAGTGATTGCTCCCAATTTGCAATTGTTAGCAAACTTGGTCAGCCAGAGATCATCCAAGTTTGCCTGGACTTATAAGAAATGAATTCTGAACAGTAAGTACAGAAACTTGCGGTACACCACATTTATGCTTATAACAAATAACTTATGCAATAATTTAAAAAAATGTCATGTTAAAAAGACAGAATTGAGGGGACCAATAAATAAAACTTCTAAAAAGATAAAATTTTTAACATACTTAATATGTAAATGAATATTGTGTCCTAAAAAATAACTAAATCATTCCTTTGACAACATTGCCATCTAGTGGCTGCAGTATAAATCATATGAGTCAAATAAATACCAATCCATCACAGGAAATGCAAAACAATTTTTTCTAGAAGTTTTTCAATAAAATCTATAAAATTATACAGCATAATAAAATGTGAATAAAATACATAGAATAATAGGGAGCATGCTTGCCACCTAATAGTAAAAATGTAATCTTAAAGTCTAGCAGCTCTTAATTTTAAAACTGGGGCCAGGGATATATTTTCATTTAGATCACGGTGGGATATTGGCTTCTAAAATCAGTTGCCAGTAGACCTCCATGTATTCTAATTTAGCGTCCCATGATCCCCTTCTTGGATCCTAAGCTGCTACTTCTAAAACAAAGAAGCTAAAACCAGCCTGTTTGCATTCTAGTATATGTTTGTATAATGCATTCTTTATATCTTTCTTCTAAACATCATAAAGATGTTTATATGCTCTCTTTTTAAGTTTACGTGTAGTTTTTCCTATGTAAAAAGTGTCAAAACCCTTAAAATCAACAAAATAAACTACCCCTACACTATTACATTTTGAAAAGGTGGTGGCCTCAATAAACCTCTCTCGCCTTTATGTAAATAAATTCCTTATTAGATAGGTAGGGACACTGTCCACATGCCCCACACTTAAAAATGCCAGTTCTTTTTTGCCCTATCTTGTTCTTAGGATTTTGTTCTAACATCTTCTTTATATTTTTACCTTTTTTTCAAAATAAATCTAAGGGGTTCCTTGAACATAGGTTCTAAATTCAAGAGGCTAGCATACTTTTTCCAATTATTATTAATAACTTCCTTTATGTTTCTAGTATCACTAAAGTACATAGTATATGCTCCCTTGCAGTTCACTTGATTATTGACAATCCCTTTGTCACAAGTCTTATTCATTTCGTTCCTGCCCTCAACCCCCAAAATACATTTATATTTGCCCATTCTTTCATTAACTACTTTATCCACCACCTTCTTAATTGTACTCACATGATATTTTCTCTTCTCAAACATGCTGTACAGAGATTTGCATTCATTTAAAACCTCATCATCCTGAGAAGTCATCCTAGATGCCCTGATGTACTGGAACTTAACAATACTTAGTTTTTGTTTGTAAGGGTGGGTACTGGAAAAATATAAATAGGAACTGGAGAACATATCTTCGCGATGAATGTTGGATTTAAGACCCTGGATCTCATCCATCTTGTATATAGTTATATCCAGGTAGTCCATTCTATCCTTAGTAATACTAAAAATAAATTTAAGAAAATCAGTGATCTGATTAATATATTTAAGGAACTCATGCTACATGTCTTCAGATCCTACCCAAATAAATACAAATGTCATCCAGATATGTTTTATAAAAATGCCAAAATTCTGCATATATGAAATAAAAAAAAAAACTTTTGTTCCCAAATGGATAACACTATATTAGCATAAGCTGGGGCACAACAGGCCCCCATTGCTACTCCACTTTCCTGTTTAAAATACTGCCCTTCATAATATAAAAATGTATTATACAACACTATTTCCATTAATTTGGGGCAAACCTTAAAATTATTATTAGAAAACCCTTTCCTGTCAACTAAAGCTTCTTCATGAGGTATTACAGTAAAAAGGTCCACAATATAAATGGTTACTAAATTCTCTCTTCCTTATACAAATTAGGTTTAATTACAAAGTCCCAGGAGTCTTTCAATATACCATTTTGCTTTGTCCAGACATTTTCTTAATTCAGAGTCTAGAAAGTTCACTATAGGATGTGTCTTGGAGCCATTAGCTGCCACAATGGGCCTGAAAGTAGGATCAGTAATGGATTTGTGTACTTCCAGGATACCAAATACAGATGGTAGCAAGGGTTTATTTATCCATAAATATTTAAAGGTCTCCAGGTCTAGTACCCCATCCTCCAACAATTCCTTTAGTACAAAATCTATCTTATAATGTGCAACATTTCTCATTTATCAATACCCTAGCATATTTAGTATAATTCAAGATCTCCATCATTTTTACCACCTAGATCATAGTGTCCATATCCACTGTCCCCCCTATCAGGTTTCATAATTCTTACATATTTGTTATTTCTTTGTTCCTCAAATAAAATTATTTTCAAAAAGGTGAGATCAGGATGTGTTTTACCAGTTTTAATAGTTCCAATAAGCTCTTTCTCTACCAAAATCTCGAAATTCTTCGACTGCGGATGAAATGGAGGATTGAAAGTGCTTTTCTTTTTGGAACCTTGTGTCTGTCTAGACCCCCACCATCATCCAAGAACATCAACTCCAAGTTCTTTTTCCTCAAGAATAACTTTAAATCTATTAAATTCTGCTGATATTGCTTTTTCTATTAGGGATGAAGTTCAGTCCTTTAATAAATAAGTTAAAATATACTTCATTGATATTTAAATTACTATAAGTAAAAATATAATTTTTTTTGTGTGTATTTGCATTCTTCCTGGGTAATATAACCATCTTGGGTATCAACTAAATTCCCGATCTGGGTATATTCACTGTAAGTCAGTCTCTCTCCCTCATCAGACCCTTTCTCCTGCTATAGTAATATACAGGCATTTTGTTCTGCAACCTTTCAGATGTCCTTGGGGGGACTCTAAAGGGTCATTCAAATCATAATTTGCCATAATTTGAAATTCCTCATGTTTATACCCCTGTCCCCTAGGTGGAGTATATTGATTATAGTCCCACCTAGTGTCCCCTCTATTCAAATATTTATTGTTATTGATGAAATGTGTATTCAAATCCTTTGGTTTAGGTTAACTGGGGTTTTCTCTGTACTCCATTCAATCCTTTTCTAATTTTTTTTTTTATTTTTCCTTTTCAAAATTAGGGCACATTCCTCATCCACTTTGTCTAATAGATATATATTTCATGCTCTCTTTTTCTATGGTAAACATGAGGTCTGAAGTAACCATTTTGCTAGTAATGTCTATCTGTTTATACACTACTTCCATGTCCTTCTTGTTCTATTTAATTATTGCCCTCATAATTTCAGTACCACAATTGTCATACATTTTTAACAAATCCCTGTGAAAATCAGTACATTCTCTATAGCATTATTGGGATATTTAAACACCCTAAGACCTTTGGGCACAGTATTTCTTCTAATACACTCTTTAAGATGATCATTGTCAAGTCCCAGCAACTTATAAGGACAGCATTAGCAAATTGCAATATTACATTTTGAAATATAAGTATCTGTACAAGACTCACTATAGGTATCAGTCCCACTTTCAGTAAAAGAATATTTGTTCATGAGACAGGCCCCCAGACTGTGTACATTGTCTCTAAAGTTAGTATTACTATTATTTTTGGTAGCCCTGGAATTTAAAAACAGTCACCTTTATAAAATGTCCATTGTTCCTTAGGTGATGTAATGTCCTCAGCTGTATTAATATCCACAATGCCAGTCTGAGTCCATCCAATGTTCAGAAAACCATTACAGCTGAAGTTCTTCCATTAAAATTCTCTTGAATGTTTTCACATTCATTGCATGCCACTTCCTGTTTTTGGTCTCTTAATAAATAACTTTCCTTTCCCTTCATTTCCTGGTTGCCTGGAATCACATAATTAGAGCTACAAGTCCCAGCAAGCCTTGCACAAGTCTGTATTAGAAGGCCCACCAGCTGTGTGAGCTGTCCAATTGCATCATGGAGCTCATCCATACCTCGTTCTTTTTGAGTTTCCCCAACTAGGAAACTGTTCTGGCCTGCCAAATCCTCCATCTCAGAAAAGAGCAAAACCACAAAAATCAGGAGAGACAAGTACCCCAAGACTGTATGAAGCAGCAACCAAACAATCCACTGAGTACACCATTCAGAGGCACCAGTTGTACAAAATAAGCACTACGGGAATGGGTTTATATCACATAGTTGAAGTTTAATAACTTTGAACACGGAATGTTCAAACCATCCTGTTCGAAGTTAAGAAACTTCGACTATGGATAAAAAAAAAAAAAAAAAAAGAAAAAAGAAACTGTTGTAAAATGGGGGGCAAGCCCCCACCCTACACCCCCCACACCCCTGTTACTTAAATTTATCAACTCCATGATCGCACCATATTGAACAAAATGGAAACCTCCCCTTATGAAGATTTCCGTTAAAACTCTCAAACTTCTACAAATTAAAACTTACGGTCTCGACCATATGAGGTTCGAACTTGCAGAAGTTCGACTGTCTGATAGGAACCCTGGGACTGCTCACACCAAAATTTTATTAATGCTTAATGAAATCACCATGTTATCTTCCTTAAACAAAAAACATTTATGCTTATAGTATGTCTTTGCAACAAGACCTGTTTTAAATGACTGCAAAGATTATTTGTTATAAGCATAAATGTTTTTTGTTACATTAAATCACATCTAGGGCAAGCTAGAGAAGGTAAATGCAGGATTAGTTAATTGTTTAATTATTTCATTATATTCAGCTAGAACACTCAAAGAATAAAATGGTGCTTAAAAGTGAAGCCAGGCTTGAACAGGGAAAGTAGGGTTTATTGACATTAATCTCCTGGTTAAGCGCTTTCATCCACTGCAAGTGGACTTCATCAGAACACTAATGCAAAGTACTGTCAGACTTTTAAAGTCTTTTTGGCGCCTAAAACTAATACAAAATTTTAAAGTGCCAATACCTAATACTGAATAAATACTCATAGGTTCATAGGTAGGTACTAGGCTATCGGCCCTGGCGCATATACAAGCCCAACCAAAAAGGTACCCTGGCTTTTGCCACCCAAGAAAATTATTTTCCTGTGCCACTGTCGAGCAGAGCCACAGAGGTGATCCCCGGGGTGAATTTCCTATTTCCCATCTAGTCATCAAGATTTTTCTTGAAGAGTGCTAATGAGGAACTTTGTTTGATATAGATAGGTAGTTTATTCCAGAGTGTGGAAAGTCTCTGGGACAGGAATCTATCCTTCCGGTATGTTCTGTTTATTGTGGTGACAAGGTTTAGGCCCCTAGAGCGTGTAGCTCGGAGGGATTGGGATTTCTTTAATTGGAACATGTCCAACAGTTCTGGGTTTGACATAGCTTTGTATGTTAGGCAGAGATCACCTCTGAGTAGGCGATATGTGACAGAGTAAAGCTGGAATTTTTTGAGACGGTCTCCGTAGGGCATCTGTTTGAGGCTGGTAATACTCTTTGTGAGGTATTTCTGCGGCCTTTCCAGTTGTTGTAGATGTCTTGTGAGGTACATACCAAAAGGGGCATTGTACTCTATAATGGGTCTAATGAGTGATGAGTAGAGGGGAACAATGACCTCTTTTTTCTGGATGAGAAACCTTTTGTGATGAGGTGTGCCACGTAGAAGGATTTCCTGACTACTGTGGTGATGTGATTGTCAAAGGAGAGACTACTGTCCACCTGTGTCCCAAGGTCTCTTATCACACTTTTGGTGTTAAGTATACTACCGCCTATGTTGTAGTTCATGGGTACAGAGTTTTTACCAAAGGGGATGACAATGCACTTTTTTGGCATTGAGCTTGAGGCCATGGCTTTGACACCAGGCATCTGTCTCAGTGAGGCCCTTTTGTAGGATGTCCACATCGTTAGGAGTTTCGATTATGGCTCCTAGTTTGCAGTCATCTGCGAACTTCATTAGCCAAAGACCTTCTGTGTTAGCCTGTACCTCAGAGAAGTAGATACCAAACAGGAGAGGACCCAGGACTGAACCCTGTGGTACTCCAAATGTCACTGGTCTGAAGTCAGATTTGGAGTCTGCTACTTTCACAGTGTGGGTTCTGTCAGTGAGCCATTTGGCAACCCATCTTATGACATAGGGATTTATACCTAGTTTAGTGAGTTTATCTATAATTCCAGAGTGGGGGATGGTGTTGAAATCCTTGGCAAGATCTAGATAGGCTGTGTGAACCACCTTACCCTTGTCTACGGCTTTGGTGACTATTTCAAAGAAGTCTATCAGGTTTAGGAGACATGATCTGCCTTTTACAAACCCAAACTGGGTGGGGTCCAGAGTTTGGAGATTACCAATATCTTTGTTTATAAGTTCCATGATGATACATTCCATGGCCTTGCAGACCAGGCTTATCAGGCTAATGGGGCAGTAGTTCCCAGGGTCCGTGGTGGCTCCCCCCTTGTAGAGTGGGATAGCCATCGCTGTGCGCCATTCAGCAGGCATAAAGCCTGAGGTGAGGCTGTGATTAAACATGGTACTTAGGTGGGGGTGCCAGTTCATTCTGTAGTTCATGTAGAATGCAGCCTGGGATGTTGTCTGGTCCAATGGATGCTGTGTTCTTGACTTTGGAGAGTGTGGTTTTTACCTGTGCAGCCATGATTACAGGAACTTTGCATTCTTCCAGTATTAAACTCTATTCTTTAATACATATAAACCATACTTAAAAAATCATCTAACTATTTAAACTTGTTAAAAACATTATAAAATTTTTAAAAACATACAATTATAAAATTCGTGTTGAATTATTGTAAATTAATATTATAACAATGAATATACACTATTAGGTTGAGAAACTATTATTAAATCTTTAGATAATGTATAACCTTAGCGCATAGTGATTTACGACAATTTGGTATCCTAAAATTACGTCACAACTTTAATACAAATAATGTAAATTAATAAATAAAGTGTGTGTAAAAGATTTTTAATAAAATACATACATAAAAAAACAGTGTAAAGGTGTCCATCCCATAACTATGTTAATAGACATTACCCTAGTTGTAATAAAGGCTTAACTGAAATATGTTCATTGAGTCCTGGTTCTCTAGTAGCATCTGTTAATATTTGCTATACACTTTCCTTCCTTCCTAGGAGAGCTTTCAAATCGCCTCCTCCCCCTTAAGCCTATAACAACCTGGTCAATTATAGCAAACTTAAATGTGTGTTGATCCCCTCTTAGATTTATATGCTTCCACAATGTGTTATTGTTGTCTTTGACCCTAATGCTAAAGAGATGGTCATAAATCCGTTTTCTGAACTGTTGTTCAGTCTTACTTATGTAATAAGCAGGGCATGACATACACTTAGCTAAATAAATAAATTTGCTGTTACAACTGCCATGCCTAAAACATAAGTCTAATTGATGTCTTCCAGCCTCATCCCTTCAATTTCTAATATAACAGAACATTGTTTACAAAATCCACATTTCCTAATAAATTTGCATACCTTATTGCCATTTGTAACAATGGGAACTTTTTCCAAGTATTTCTTTAAAATAGTTCCCATTTTGTTAACAAACACAGGTCCGTCTCCTAGAATACATCTAACTTCTTGGTCCACTACTAGAATATTCCAATTTTTTCTCACAATGTCTTTGATGTAATTCATATATGGTGAAAATTGAAGGACACATACTTGGTTATATACCTGATTTTGTGGTATTTCTCTTCTACCAAGGTTAATATCAGACCCTTTACCCAACAAAGGAGGATATTTATTACCCCATTCATTAACTACATATTTGGTAACGTCATTTAATAATGATAGTGGGTAGCCCCTACTAACAAACATTGATTTAATATAATTGATCTCTTATTTCATACTCTCACAATCAGAAGTCATACGGCTAGCCCTAATGCATTGTCCTTTATATATGTTTTTTACCATATGTCTGGGATGATTGCTGGTGTACTCCAAATAACTATTGGAAAAAGTGTCTTTCCGATAAATTCTTGACTGAAACCCCTCACTGGCATGGCTAATATAAGTATCCAAGTACACGATACCATCAGGACTATATTGATGTGTGAACTTCAAAAAGTCACTAGTACTGTTCAAAAATTCAATAAAAGACTCAATTCTTTCCACAGGTCCATCCCACAAAATAAATGTCATCCAAAAATGTTGAATAGTAGGCGACATATTTGTAATAACTACTACTAAATAGTTTTGTCGTCTCCTATTCCAACATGACAATATTCGCAAATATGGGGGCACAAGAAGCCCCCATTGCTACCCCCTTGGTTTGTCTAAAATTTTCTCCTTCAAAATTTATGTAATTATGACCTAACACCATGGTCATCATATCCATAATAAGACATATCCTGTCCCATTCCATGTTGGAATACTTCCTCACATTGTTACAAAAGTCTTCCAATCCCTGCTGTTTAGGTATGCAGGAAAACAGATCAATAACATCTATAGTGATGAATATTAAATATTTTTTCCATATATTTGGAGTTAAATTAGCCAAGAGTATCCATGAATATTTAATCATGTGAGGAATATTTGCATATATGGGTTTAACCCATTTATCAATAACCACTCCTATAGGGTAGGTTTTTGATTTACTGCCAGACACTATCAGACGGAAAGGAGGATGCCTTATATTCTTATGTATTTTTGGAATTCCTACTATTATAGCTAATGTGGGATATTCAACTTTTAAATAATTGTATGTATCAATAGTTATATAATTGTCCAGTAAACATTCTTCCAGACTCAAATCAATACGTTTGTATCCAATATTGATTTAATTGATGGATACTGTTTCGTAATTGCCAGTCTCGTATAATTTTTTTTACATTTCATTAATGTAGTCTAAAGTATTGTATATGACTACTCCCCCTCCCTTGTCTGGTTTCATAACTCAGATGTCATTATTATTAGTCAAATCCATTAAACCTTGTCTTTCAAGTTTAGTTAAATTATCTTTAACCACCCAATTTTTTATTTTTCTGTTCATGTTATAAATATTTTGAGTCACTAGTTTTTCAGAATTGGCCACATTAGGGTGGGTGGGTGGAATAAATAAACTCTTCTTTTTTATAAGACCTTTTTCTGATGGGAGGGTACAATTTTTAAAATGTAAAGCCAAGTTTAATTTCCTGCAGTATAGTTTGGTTTCTAATATTGTATCAACCAAATTAAATTTTACACTAGGGGTGTATTTCGTTCCTTTTGATAGTAACATAAAATGTTCTTGTTTAATATCAAAA
This sequence comes from Protopterus annectens, assembly GCF_019279795.1. Classification (NCBI taxonomy): domain Eukaryota; kingdom Metazoa; phylum Chordata; order Ceratodontiformes; family Protopteridae; genus Protopterus; species Protopterus annectens. Next base: position 522,228,547 of record NC_056734.1, on the reverse strand, counting down.
CTAGTGTAATTGTAAATCTTAAAATCCTTATAACTTTTCACTATACTGTCACTATTCACACTTGTATCGCTTACACTTAAATTTGAAATGTTGACTTCATCCACTAGTGAATCTCGACTGCTAGCTTCACTTACTAGTGGTAGTTCCTCTGATAAGTCATTTTCCGTTCCTGATACTGTCCCTTCCTTTTCCAGTCCCTGTTCCATTGCTTTGGAGCTGGATAATGTCTGCCCCCCTGAAAATTCACCCCTTTCTCTCTATAAATCTCCCTTATTGGACTAGTCCTGTCTGTATCCTCATAATAACCGTGATTGTCCCTTTTCCATATATATGCCTGATTGTTTTTGTACTGTTCCATATCTCTCTTCATTTTCCTACTTTTTTTATTAAAAATCCCACTTGCCTTAGTATCCGCTACCTTATATTGTTTTTCATACAACTTTTGCCATTGTGGAAACACTAAATCATTGACAATATTGTTGTTAAGCTTCTCAACCTCTGCCAATAATTTACATACCTTTTCATTGTTTTTTTAATAAGCATTTTCATAAAACCAAATCCAAAACTGTTAAAGTATTAAAATCCGGTGTTGTTTGTTCATCAAGTTGAATCCCCATAGGTACTTTAAAAAAGTGCAAACCCATGGGTACTATACCTAATGTAATACATTTCATTAAATATGCATTATCAATCTTAATGCCTTTTATAGTCAATAGATTTTTACCTAATGTATAAATCATGTCCTTTAAAGTCCCTTTGTTAACATAATTGTATTGCTCACCTTCGTAAGCAACTTGCTCCCATAAAGAAAAGTCAAATTCTTTAGTTAAAAAACAATCTAGTTGATTAACATTGTTCCTGACTATAGTACCAGTGGCCACATTCCTACCACTAGGACTAGATGAATTAATAACAGTACCTTTAATATTGCTTGAAGTTGTTTTAGCAATCGATGAATATATCTTTGTTTTTCCCACTGACGTTTAGGATGAGTTCCAATACATTCCGATTCATCCTCAATGTTAAACAGAGAAAAATCGAAGGTAAATTCATTGTCCGACCCAGTGCTCCTGCTCCTGGTGTCATCCCGAATAATTGGAGGTTCAGGCATTGATGTAGACAGTCTCTCATTGTTGGTTCCTTGTCCGTTGGGTAGTTCACCCTGTGTAGAAGTAGACCGAGACACGCTGTCTGGTCTGTGCACAGACATACCTTGCGTGCTCGTACTGTGGTGCTGCATCTGACCAAACAATTCTACCAAATGAGAAACCTCCGCTTTCAAGGAAACAACCTTTGTTTGTAACTTAATTAGTTCTTCCCTGTCCGATGAAGCCTTAGACACATCACTAGCACCCTCCATAACAACCGACCATTGCAAATCACAGAACCAGCAGCAACACCATAAAAACAAACCAAAAATCAGCTGGAACACTCTCAAAAAGAATATAACAGTGCTTAAAAGTGAAGCCAGACTCGAACAGGGAAAGTAGGGTTTATTGACATAAAACAATCTCCTGGTTAAGCGCTTTCATCCACTGCAAGTGGACTACTTCAGAACACTAATGCAAAGTACTGTCAGACTTTTAAAGTCTTTTTGGCACCAAAAACTAATGCAAAATTTTAAAGTGCCAATACCTAATACTGAATAAATACATAGGTAAGACTGAACAACAGTTCAGGAAATGGATTTATGACCATCTCTATAGTATTAGGGTCAAAGACAACAATAACGCATAGTATAAGCATATAAATCTAAGAGGGGATCAACATACATTTAAGTTTGCTATAATTGACCAGGTTGTTATAGGCTTACAGGGGGGCGATTCAAAAGCTCTCCTAGGAAGGAAGGAAAGTGTATGGCAAATATTAACAGATGCTACTAGAGAACCAGGACTCAATGAACATATTTCAATTAAGCCTTTATTACACCTAGGGTAATGTCTATTAACATAGTTATGGGATGGAGACCTTCGCACTGTTTTTTTATATATGTATTTTATTAAGAATCTTTTACACACACTTTATTTATTAATTTACATTATTTGTATTAAAGTTGTGACGTAATTTTAGGATACCAAATTGTCATAAATCACTATGTCTATGGTTATACATTATTTAAAGATTTAATAATAGTTTCTCAACCTAATAACGTATATTCATCGTTATAGTGTTATAATATTAATTTACAATAATTCAACACAAATTTTATAATTGTATGTTTCTAACAAGTTTAAATTGTTAGATGATTTTTAAGTATGGTTTATATGTATTAAAGAATAGAGTATTTATTCAGTATAAGGTATTGACAATGTAGTAAGAATCTTTGTGTTCAAGACAAAATACTGCTTGGAACCACCACGAAAATAAAAATCTTGTTTTATTTAGTAGAAACGAGCGCTTTCACGCACACAGGTGCGCTTCATCAGGTTACAATCGATTTCACCCTAGCGGCGAAAGGAGGTACTTGTGCTCTTATCCAGGAGGAGTGTTGTTCATTTATACCGGACAACGAACATGACATCGACAGTCATTTAGAGATCCTACAAGTTTCTGAACTTACAAAACCAGGACAGAATCCATTGACTGACTTTTTCCAAAATTGGTTTGGAATTTGGGGAACAGTACTTATGAATGTCTTAATTGCTATATGTGTTGGTGCCATTATATTCCTACTGTTGGGTTGTTGCTGCATTCCTTGTATCCGAATGATAATATCAAATGTATTGTCTGCTAATGCAACTAAAGCTTATTATTCTGAATATACAGAACATGAGTCATGTGAAAAACTGTATGAATAAAATATCTTACAGATGATACAAAGTGTTGTTAGGGGGGGAAATGTAGTAAGAATCTTTGTGTTCAACATCTTTGTATCATGCACAATAAGGGTTAAAATGTGAAACTGCATTGCGTGCAAAGAAATAAGCTAAAATAGGTTGTTTTTCTTGTAAAGAATTTGCTAACCAAAGAGGAATGCACAGATGCTACCTTGGTCCAGGCACAAGCTTATCTTGTGACTGACCTCTGACCATCTACCAGGCACAAGCTTATCTTGTGACTGACCTCTGACTATCTAAGGCTCCAGTATGGGAATTTATAGCCTTGACTGAAATTCCTTGTCTAGTAACCAGCTGCTGTGTACGTGAAGAAGAGGGTATAAAAACCCATGTAAAGTGTACAGAAATTAGACTGCTGACATACCATGTACGTTGTAGCATGTCTCCATGCATGTAAAATAAACTCTTTTTTGCTTACTTTTAGCTGCGTGATTCTTCCAGTATATGTTAAGAGTATTAAAATCTTTTGACATTTCTGGCGCCCAAGACCGTGGGGCCACTTCTTCACGGGGCGAATCGCATAAGAGGGACTGAAAAACCTGTACAGGAAAGGGAGAATGAATCTCGGGCTCCCTTGAACAGAAAGACCTCCGACGAAGAAGTCGTAAGTAGAGGCCAGTCACTCTTAGATTCGATCCGTAGGATGGTGACGAACGAGGGTGGAAGATCCGCAGTAAGGTAAGCTTTTTTTCATTTATAAAAGTACTTTTTTTAATGGACTAGTCATAAAGGAATTTCTTTTGTTTAAATTTTACAAAAAGACCGGTAGAGATCTCAGGAAAAGGAATATAGTTTTTCTTTTAAATAAGAAAAATGGGAATAGGAAGCAGCTGTTGTGCTAGTAAGGGCTGCTTAAATAAAAGGACTGAAGATGAGGAATATATGTTTAAATTACATCCAAAAAACTTAAAGTACATAAAAAAATGGAAGACAAATTATGGTTTTAGTGGTAACTTAAATAGAGCAAAATGTCAAAATTTGGTGAGAGATCTGCTTAGGGATGCAGGAGGTAAAGTTAAAAATCAAGTGAAGTTGGGATTCCCTCAAGCACAGAAATGGTTAGAAGCAGCGAATAAGAGACATAGGGAACAGTTTTTTAATAAGGAAGGTGGTGGCTCGAGTGCAAAAGATACATTTTTCATCCAAAAGGATGATAATGAAACACCTGCCGTCTGTCACAAGGCGACGGCCCCACCCTTATATCCAGACCTGGAAACCCTTAAAAATAGTCCACCTCAGTATCAGGAAGGTGAAGAAGTCAGACAAAGCAAAACCATACCTCCTGTAGTTTTACGAAAGCAGGTGGATGACACTCTGGACCTGCGAAACCGTAGTATAGACAAATCAGAATGGAAACAAAAGGGAGCCAAAGTCAATTTGGCGTCCACAGAGTATCCCCTCATAGAAGTTGCAAATCCGCAAGCGGGTACGTCCGGACAGGGTCCCACCATTTTAGTCTATCAACCCTGGATGCGGGAGGACATTCGAAAAGCCGTAGAAGGAATGCCACACCCTAGGTTAGATATGACCAAGTTTTGTGACGATATTGCAGGCATGATAGAAAGTTATAAGCTAAATGCCGTAGAGATGGAACAAGTAGTTCGACAAATTTTGGGTCCCGACTGGCACCTGGTCTGTGGGGATTGGAACCCCATAACCAGGGAAGACGATAGACCACTTGCCTACAATTCAGACTCATGCCAAAAGCAGGTTAAGGATTTACTAACCCATATTATGGATAAATGGAAGCCTAGGGCAGACTGGACCTGTATCAATAGATGTGTACAGGCAGACGATGAAAAGGTAGACAACTATTTGCAGAGACTTACCCAGTGCTTTGATAACCATAGTGGAATGAAAAGGCCACCCGATCAAAAAGATGATTCACCTTATGAACAACAGTTAAAAAATGCCTTTTTAAAAGGATGAAGAACTGCAATCAGTAACTTCATTCCAAAACATATGATAGACCATAGGACGGCACGTCTGCAACCCTTACTGGAGTATGCAAGACATGCAGAAAAGTATTTAGAAGAAAAGAAAAGAAAACAAGCTCAAACCTTTATGGTGAGTGAAGATGGGACACTTATGCTACTGCAAGGCCCGACTAACAGGGGTAGAGGAAGGGGCAGAGGCAGGGGTAGAGGAAGAGGGAATGTGGGACATTCCGAAGATTATGAAGGCAGACAGAAAAGAGGAGAATGTTTCAAGTGTGGTTAAAAAGGGACATTTTGCGAGGGATTGCCGGTCTTCTGAAAGAACTAAAACCACCCCGGATCACGAGTCAGCATGACTATATGATGGTGGTGGAGGTGAATCAGACCCGGACAACAAGGCTGATTGGCCAGACTCAATAAGGCAGAGTGAAGGGGAAGCTTTTGAGGATGTAAATGAAGAGGGTAAGGGAGAAGGTGCAGGATGGGAGAATGAAGTGACTGATTTTTCAGAAGAAGGCGAATATCAGGTTGTTAATTTAACAGCGCTGGCTGTAACTATGCAGCTAGAGGCACAACCAATAATCACACTTCAAGTAGAAGGGAAGGATGTAGAATTTTTGTGTGATTCAGGGGCCTCCAGGACCCTGCTAAAAAATTCTGCAGTGCCATCCGATGTAACTTCTGATGACTATGTATTAGTCAAGGCAGCAAATGGCCGCATTTATAAGGAACCACTATCTAAACCCTTATGGTTACCCTGAAAATAACCAAACTATCAGGTTTTGAGTCATTGTCTCCAAAATTTGCCCTGTAAACTTATTAGGAAGAGACTTAATGCACGTGTTTGGCATAGCAGCTGTGCCGACTGCATCAGGGATTCTAGCCAAACGAGTAGAAATTCAAAATGTTATGTTACAGGTGGGGCAGGGTGATTTACACTACTGGTACAGTAATGATCTTGTTGAAACTGGACCACAAAATGTAGTAAATGAACTAACTAACTTGGCCTTAAGCAAATATGGCACACAACCGCCAGTGGTAGCTAAACAACTACACTGTACAATGTATTACAGAAAGTATGTAGGACCAGACGACAAATATGAAGAGCAATTCTTTAAACACAAGGTCACAAAAATCATGTTACAAAATCTCTATTGGGATAAATCAGGAAATTCTGCAGTTACATGCAGTCTTACAAAAGATATGCAGTTACTTTTTCGCAATAATTCCATTGCACATATCTCTGTAACAAGGGAAGAACAAATGGCATGGTATCTGGTGGGGAGGAAAGTTACTGAATGGGCTAAAATGATGCCAGAACAATTGGCATGTAAAGGAGTTCAGGTACAAAGACTAAATTGGGTCACCCAGGCTAGACCAACAGTGCACCTCCGTGAAGACAGGCTAATGCCACCTGGGGGAGGGCCATTCTGACTATATCTCCTGACCCCGCAGGAAGAATTGAAGTTACAATCAGTGCCAGACTCCTTATGGTCCCGCAGGCAACATGACATTGGGCTAATAAAAACAGCAGGACAGGTTAAAATAACTCCAAAATCCAATTTTACACCTCACAAGCGTCAGTATCCATTAAGTAAAAAGGCAGAAGAAGGCATTCTACCAGTGATCACGGCTCTACTACGAGCTGGGGTTTTAATTCCATGCACAGATTCACCATGTAACACACCCTTGTTCCCAGTAAGGAAACCGGACGGGACCTGGAGAATGGTACAGGATCTGCAGGCTGTGAATGCTGCTGTAGTGCCAAGGGCTCCTATGGTCCCAGATCCATCTGTTTTGTTAAATGATATCCTTCCCACAGATAAGTATTTTTCTGTCACTGATATTAGTAATGCATTCTTTTCCATTCCTCTACAGGAAGATAGTAGGTTTTGGTTCGCTTTTACGTTTATAAGCAAGCGGTACACATATACACGACTGCCGCAGGGATATTGTGAAAGTCCTACAATCTTTTCGCAAGAAATGTCGACAAACCTGGCACAGTTTCAACCAGAGAATGGCTGTCATCTACTTCTGTACGTGGACGACATCTTACTGGCTGCACCCACGGAGGCTGTCTGTGAGTCCGAAACTATTCGGTTATTGCATTTCTTGGCGAAAGAGGGACATAAGGTAAATAAATCTAAATTACAATTTTGTAAAACTGAAGTGCGGTATCTAGGCTATACCATTTCAAATGCTGGTAGACAACTAGATAGCTGTAGAAAAGAAGCTATTTTACAGGCACCAATGCCCAGTACGAAAAAAGAAATGATGTCATTTTTAGGAATAACAAATTTTTGTCGTAGTTGGATTCCCAACTATGCAGAGGAAGTAAGTTCACTTTCGGAACTTATTTTCGCACTTCCCATGGCAGCACATGACGCGCTAAAATGGACGGATAAGGCAATACAGGCATTTACTAGGGTAAAACAATTGATAGCAGGATCTGCAACACTTAGCTTCCCTGACTATACAAAACCCTTTGTTCAGACAGTAGATTGTAAGCAGGGCTTTATGACATCAGTTCTATTGCAAACTTATGGGGATAAGTTGAGACCATTAGCTTTTTATTGCAGTAAACTGGACACAGTGGCACGATCATTGCCACACTGTGTACAAGCAGTAGTCGCAGTTGCACTGGCCGTGCAGGCGTCTGCAACCCTAGTTTTGCTCCATGACCTTACCTTACGAGTACCGCACTCTGTCACGGTAATACTTCTACAGGATAAAGTTACCTTTCTCTCTCCTAGCAGACATTTGTCCTGCATGATAACGTTACTATCACAACCACACATGACCATTGAGCGATGCACCACTCTTAATCCAGCCATGCTATTACCTACAGCTGATGATGGTGCCCCTCACATGTGTTTAGATTTAATACACTCTAATGTCTTACCCAGACCAGACCTAAAGGACCAACCTTTGGCAAATTCAGATTGGAACCTGTTTGTAGATGGGTCAGCACGTAAAAATGAGGCAGGTATTACACAAGTGGGTTATGCAGTCACAACTGAGACTAAGGTACTAGAGGCAAAACCTCTCCCCAGGAACCTGTCCGCACAGGCGGCTGAATTGATTGCTTTGACCAGAGCATGCACCATTTCCAAGGATAAGGCAGTTACTATCTACACAGATAGTCAGTATGCTTTTTCCACGGTCCATGTCTTTGCACAGCAATGGAAAAATAGGGGAATGGTTACGGCCTCAGGAAAGGAAATAACCCACAAGGATTTAATCCTTAGCCTCTTACAAGCTGTCCAATTGCCACGGGGACTGGCCATCTGTAAGTGCGCAGCGCACACGAATGCCAAGGATCCGGTATCACTTGGAAATGCACTGGCTGACAAAACTGCAAAAAGTGTAGCTTTAATCTCTACCTTTGCACTCGAGACCACACACAAGGAACTTCATCCTACAGATAAATTTGATCTACAAACTTTACAGGTAATGCAGGAACTTAGTACAGTTCAGGAAAAACAGCGATGGGTTAAATATGGGGCTATTCAAAAGCAGGGAGTTTTTGTAGGTCCAAATGATAAGTATGTCTTGCCAACAAACCTTTTTAGGTATGCCTCATTAGTGACGCATGGCCCATCTCATCTGGGCCCTGCTGCTATGGTTCAGATAATCCAGCAAACTTTCTGGACCAAGGGCTTTATAGCGTATGCTAAACGATTTTGTTTATCGTGCCTGCTTTGTGCACGATACCATGGTGGTGGGGTGCGGATCACCCCAGCAGCTTTCCCGCTGCCTCCGTATCCATTTCACACAATCTGTATGGATTTTATTGAACTAACTCCTGTTCAACAGAAGCAATTTGTGTTAGTCATTATTGATGCTTTTACAAAATGGGTAGAAGCTTTTCCGGTAGCACACCCAGATGCACTGTCGGTAGCCAAGGCCCTTACAAATAACATTATCCCTCATTTTGGGCTACCTACACGCATCTATTCTGATAATGGCACACATTTCGTAAACCAAGTTATTCAAAAGCTGGCTGCCGTTTTTCAGATCGAGTTAAAACACCATTGTGCCTACCACCCACAGTCAGCAGGGTTGGTTGAATGCCATAATGGCATTCTCAAAGGCAAGTTACGTAAACTCATGGCCGAGACACATCAGTCTTGGATAAACTGCTTACCTCTGGCACTCCTGTCAATGCGTACCACTCCCACTTCAAAAGGGGTCACACCATTTGAACTACTATATGGGAGACCTTATTACGTCCCGCAGTGGCAAGGTCTTTTGCCTGCGGAACGTGAGGGAGGTGAAAAGATAGCAGATTACATGAGGAAAATGCTGGTAAAAACTAACACTTCCCTAATGAATGATTATTTTTCAGATCAGAAGAACAACCGGATCCTGGAAGTGAAAGCGGGGGAGTGGGTGTGGATTAAAATTGTCAAGAGGAAGACGTGGGCCTCACCAAAGTGGGAAGGTCCATACCAGGTTTTGATTTCAACGCCTACAGCAGTTCGAATAAAGGAAAGAAGTTCGCGGATCCATCTGACACATTGCTAATTAGTGAAACAGTTTGAACTGCACAAAGATTTGGGTTCCCCTGAGGAACACTGATTAGTAGTAATCTTGTTTTGTATAAATATCTGACTATTGTAGCAATGCAAAAAAATACCGGAAGGGAGCAGCCTTTCCCACCAAAGCATTCCAAAATATTTTTGTTGTTAATAAGTGTGATTGTTACTTTTCTGTTTTGGCCGTTTTTATTTTCAAACAAGACTAGCCAGGTAAAGAGAGATGAAAATACGGCCTGGCATCCACCTTTTAATACATACCAAGCTATTAAGTATGCATATGCTCTATCTTTTAATGTTTCAAATTGTTGGATATGCATGGCTATTCCTACTGTACATGGTGGTCTAATGTTAGGTACAGTCCCTTTGGGGGCAAATGATACATGGACTAATTTACTATTTGAAACTTCAGAGGTAGCCCTTAAAGGACAAAATAGCATTACCCCTCATGGGTCGCCAGAATGGAACTGTATGTTTCCAAAGAGGGGGCAAAATTAAGGTTGGATGGAGTCAGTGTAATGTAAACATAATTCATAACTGTACAATAGATGGACACTGTGCAACGAGTTTCAAGCCCATAAAAGTGCTTATTAATAGTACAGGGCTTATTAATGACACAAGTTTCTTTGAAAAAATGTTATCTGTGTATGATCTGTTGTTTAAAGGGCTGCAAGATAAAGGAAATCATTCTGTTCCAGTCAATATTACACTTAAAGTAAATGATTGTTATTTTATCTGTGGTAGAAAGGCATACAAATGGTTACCAAGGAATTGGTCAGGCAGTTGTTTTTTGGGTTATTTAGCACCAGCTATAAGACATACATTTTCTCTTCCCCAAGGTAAAATACGAAATGTACGTGCTGTTAATAAGCCTGTTAATCCTGTAGGTAATGTTGATGCATCCTGGATCTATCACCACGATTTGGCCCATAGTAGCAGCAAGGGGCTGTCACACATGGACTTGGGCGATGATGTTATTTCCTGGGCTGGTATTCTTCCAGCATATGGGACAGTAAAATCCATTTGGGAGCTCAGAAAACTGTCAAAACTGTTAGAAACTCTGAGCAATGCAACTTTTTCTGCGCTAGAATTGGTGATGGATGAGTTAACTGCAATGAGGACTGTAGTGTTGCAGAAACATATGGCGCTCGATTTCACCCTAGCGGCGAAAGGAGGTACTTGTGCTCTTATCCAGGAGGAGTGTTGTTCATTTATACCGGACAACAAACATGCCATCGACAGTCATTTAGAGATCCTACAAGTTTCTGAACTTACAAAACCAGGACAGAATCCATTGACTGACTTTTTCCAAAATTGGTTTGGAAATTGGGGAACAGTACTTATGAATGTCTTAATTGCTATATGTGTTGGTGCCATTATATTCCTACTGTTGGGTTGTTGCTGCATTCCTTGTATCCAAATGATATCATCAAATGTATTGTCTGCTAATGCAACTAAAGCTTATTATTCTGAATATACAGAACATGTGTCATGCGAAAAACTGTATGAATAAAATATCTTACAGATGATACAAAGTGTTGTTAGGGGGGGAAATGTAGTAAGAATCTTTGTGTTCAACATCTTTGTATCATGCACAATAAGGGTTAAAATGTGAAACTGCATTGCGTGCAAAGAAATAAGCTAAAATAGGTTGTTTTTCTTGTAAAGAATTTGCTAACCAAAGAGGAATGCACAGATGCTACCTTGGTCCAGGCACAAGCTTATCTTGTGACTGACCTCTGACCATCTACCAGGCACAAGCTTATCTTGTGACTGACCTCTGACTATCTAAGGCTCCAGTATGGGAATTTATAGCCTTGACTGAAATTCCTTGTCTAGTAACCAGCTGCTGTGTACGTAAAGAAGAGGGTATAAAAACCCATGTAAAGTGTACAGAAATTAGACTGCTGACATACCATGTACATTGTAGCATGTCTCCATGCATGTAAAATAAACTTTTTTTTGCTTACTTTTAGCTGCGTGATTCTTCCAGTATATGTTAAGAGTATTAAAATCTTTTGACAGACACTTTAAAATTTTATATTAGTTTTTGGTGCCAAAAAGACTTTAAAAGTCTGACACTGCATTAGTGTTCTGATGAAGTCCACTTGCAGTGGATGAAAGCGCTTAACCAGGAGATTTTTTATGTCAATAAACCCTACTTTCCCTGTTCGAGCCTGGCTTCACTTTTAAGCACCGTTTTATTCTTTTTGTGAATGTTCCAGCTGATTTTTGGTTTGTTTTTATGGTGTTGCTGCTGGTTCTGTATTTCATTACATTGGTGATAGGAATGGGGTATTTAAGAGTGTAATTTTTAAAGGAATAAAAATAAAAATTCCAGCCACAGGAAGAAAATGAAACTGTAAGAACTTGTTTAATAACACAACAGACTTGGCTCTTTCACCTTACATATACCAGGCTTCTAAAGAGTCAATTAAAATACATATAGCACCCTCCTTAAATACCACAGTATAAATTATGCACCAATCAAATGCTTCCTACTCTCATTTAAATACATAAAACATAAATCTGTTTAAATTTTCGTTTATATATAACAAAAGAAATAATTTTATATAAAAATTCATGAATAATACATATTTTAAAATATGCTAATGTATAAATTCTGACATGTGCAATTAAGGAAAACTAGTCACCTCTTTTTTTATATATAACCAAAGCCCTTTGTTTTACTATTGGTATCAGACTAAATGCCACAGTAGCTCCAGGACTTAATGATGCCATTTCTCTAAATTGCCATTTTACCTCTCTTGCCTCAACCTCCAATTTTTCATCACCCTCATTTTCTATTTGCATCACTCTGTCACAAAAAAAAACATTTTTTAAAACTCAGTACATGTAGCACTGTGAAGATAGAGGGCATTGTGCACATCTTTGTTTTTAATGGCTCTAAGGTGCTCACTTATTCTGTCCCTGAGCCTGCATATAGTTTTACCTATATAAAATCCAGGGCAGGAGGTACAGGTTGCTAGGTAAACCACATTGGTAGAATTGCAATTACATCTACCAGGACATTTTAAGGTCAAATTTGAACTGATTACTGATACATATGGGCCATCATTAATGAACTTGCAAAACCTACAAATCCCACATTTGAACATTAGTGACCTGTATTGCTTTGTTTTATTTTTGTTTATATGCCCTTCCAAGATATTCTTAACATTTCTACCCCTGCTGTAAACCACCAAGGGCTTATGCCCAAGTTTTACCATGGTTTCTTGTTAAAAATACAAATCCCAACTCTTATTAATGGTATTAACTATAGTTAGGGTCAAGTTGTTAGAACACAGCACAATAGGGTCCCCTTCCCTAGTTTTCTGAGTAACTTCTTGTGACCCTCTGCCCTTTTGCAAAATCGGTGAGTAATAACGCTTGCCTCTTTTCTTTTATTTCACGTTTCAGTTTAGTCAAAATCTTTAGTGGGTACCCCCTCTCCAAAAACAAAGCTATCAAAGGTGTATAATTCATTGTTAAAAGTTCTCTCATCACTAATGAGCTGAGAACACCTCACCATCTGTCCTTTTATTATACTTCTTCTTTGATGCTGAGGATGGCAGCTGTTATAATGAAGTAAAGTATTAGAAAAGGTTTCTTTCCTAAAAATAGTACTATGGAGCTTAGCATCCTCCTCATTAACCCAAAGATGTATATCCAAAAAATCAATTTCTTTAGAATTCCATCTACTGGTAAACTTTAAAAATGAAGTTGTAGAATTGAAATACTCAACAAATTCAATGGCTTCCTTTTCGTTTCCTTGCCATAAAATTAGGATGTCATCCAAGAATCTATTATAGGATTTGATCTTCTCTATATAGGGAGTATCAAAATGTGTTTTCTCTCCCATTCCAGTAATACCAAGTTGGCAAATACAGGGGTGCATTTTGCCCCCATAGCCACTCCTGATATCTGATGGAATAACTCCTCCTCAAAGACAAGGAAATTATTTCTCAGAACAATTTCCATCAAAAAGTTAACTTTAGTCTTGACTACCTTATCACTTTTCAATAAACTCTCCTGAAACATTTTAAGTCCACTATCGTATGGAATAACAGAGAATAAGTTTATGAAATCTATTGTCAAAAAAGAATAATCCATTTCCCTGTTTGGTTTCAATCTTTCAAGACAATGCCAGGAGCCCTTAAAGGACAACCGCACCCTCAGACTCAAAAAACATTAATTTCATCATGGTTTGATGTTTCCTACATTTTAACAGCACTCTGAGACTATTTAGAGCTTTTTAGATATTTTCTTCAGAAAAGTGAGATTATAGTCTGACATTATTGCTGGACTATCACAGTTCCAGCAACGGGCAATTTTGTGTTCCAACCACAGCTACAATTACAACCCAAATCAACTACATATACTCCATCATATCATGGTTTACTCAGAATTTCACTGGTTAGTATGCATGGTCTTACTATATATTTTGCTTTAATTACAGCATGTCCATTTACAAATAAATATGCGCTCTATCCATTTATCTCTATAAATATACCCCATATACATTAAGACTGCAGCGTAATGATGATCTGACACCTGTGAAACAGTTATGATTTTAAAGGACCTTACAAATCTACAATAATCAAATACCAGTTAATTTCCCAAAATGTACCTGAAGTCAACTGATCCATCATAAATGACATCCAGATAAGCTGGCTTTTGGTTTATAATGTGCAAATGTGGCAATTACCACAGCACTATTGTGAAAAGCCTCTCTACCTTGTCAAAGTAGCCAGCATCACAGAGGTCCACTCACGCCACAACAATACTTGCATCTGCAGCCTGATCCACTCATGTCACCACTATCATTATACCCCTGCATCTAAACAGGCTTCCAGATACATGTGCCGCTTGACCAGCAAATCACTCTACATACCAACATTTATTCACAAAGGACCAGTCCTTACTAGACACACTGTATAAGCTCCAGCTGCAAAAAAATAAAAAGGAATCATACACAACTCCATACCGCTCCAGCATTCACACAACCCCTACTGGAAATCCGGACTAATACAAAACATTCCAGACATTCATTCCACAAGATTAGTGGTCTCTTGTATCTACATCTGCACAGCATGACAGATCTTACACAAGAACTTATGCCAGTTGATCATTGACCTTTGTTAGTTTCATTAATTCTAACAGCACACATACATGTCACTCTATTTCAGAAAGATTTAGTATCACTTCACAATACCAGTACGTATATTATCTAATTATTAGTACTTGTCCAGAGCCCCAAGTGCTCAACTGCAGGAACACCATGTACCCCCAAAAACTTTGACAACTTGCATGCTTAGCTACCTGTTCCCAAATGACAGACAAGCAGAAGAAACAGGTTTGGATTTACAAGTGTTCCATCAACCGGACCAAGTAGTTACAAACCTTTATAATGTAAATGTCACTACAGAATGCACTGACAAGTCCCTTACACTGTACTACGCAGAAATGAACACCTGTCACATATACTCACCGTTACACTTGGCCATGTGAAATACTTTTCTGGGAAGGGAATGCACTGAGTGACACTCCCAGGACTTCCTACAAATTGATGTAGATAACACTCACTGCTGTCAAACAATATGCTGACAATGCATGCTGTAGTAATGAGAAATGTTGAAAAGGGCGCTTGCTTAGCGATATAATGGCCTATGCCTTACTTTACTGCCTACTCCCTCAGTGCTACTCCATACATGAATGCCATTTCGAATGCTTCACTGTTTGATGACAGGATTGTTATTCCATTGTACATGGCACTTGCCAAGGGCAGAATGTGCAGGACTGTAATCATACCATTTAGAGTTCAAGCTAAAAAGATACATTCACAGCACTGTACATTTACAGTGACTGCATGTAATAGGCAGTCCATACACTGGCATTAATACAATTGTACATTACATAGCTTATCACTTCCATCCATTACCAACTCAAGAACCAGTCATCTAGTCAAACTCTAATAATAAAGTCATGAAAACTGTTAAAATTACACATCACAAAACATGCATAACACATTTGCAGACTCCATTTTACATCACATGAATTCATAGTAGCACCATGTTAGACATTGTATTGGACACGAGAGACAGTCATTTTGGCATGAATCAAATTGTAACCAAAGATCAGTTCTTAGTTTTCACAGTTTACATGTGCCAACTCACTGATAGTCTGTCCAACTGTAGAATAAATAATCATTAAAGACTGGATTAATCTGTATTCAACTGGCAATGGAAGTCTTCTCTTTTGGCTGTTCCTGTTAGTGGTCACTACAGCATATCCGTTTCCCTTTTGTCCTGTCCTCTGCATCTTGTGTCACACACACCACTTGCATGTCCTCTACCACTACCACAAACCTTACCTTAGGCCTTGCTCTTATCCTCTTACCTGGCAACTACACCCAGTTTAGACAACTCTAATGCCTGCATCCTAACCATTCCTCTGAAGTGTCCGATTGGTTACATGCTTGCAAACACAGTCACCTACCCTTACCACATTTAAGGACCAGGATGTATGGACCTTTTCTTCTACCCAATGTGCCACCACCTGTGGGAGGAGACACCCACTGCATGTCTGATCAACCCATCACTGTCCCTCTTTATCGTCAGTTTGGACAGAATAGTTTTGTAAAATCTTAATGCAACATGGCAGAGAATGACACTTATTTTTATTTCACATGTGGTTCCCTATCTTTCACCTACATCTGGCCACTACTCCAGTGTTTCCATACTACATGCCTCTGCACTTTGTGTAGCTCTATGAACATGGGCTGTAAAAGTGATGTCCACACACACCAGCCCTAATAACAGAAGCACCAGTAGGAGCCAGGCCTACAAATGGTATAGTCCATCCACTGCCACCCACAGGAGCAAGTGCACACTCACAGGAGGGTGAGGGTGTGAAGGAATACTGCAACATGAAAGACATGGACATCTATGTTTATGGTAATATTTCACACAACTTTGATGTCCTCCCATTCCACTGTTGTACTATTCCATGTGGTTGACTTCTGCAGCTCACCATGAAGGCTATCTGGTCTGGTAGACGTTTCCCTAGGAATCCATGGAGGACACCCTGGGCCAATCCTGCTCTGGCCATTGTGATTTTGTCCAGCTTGCATTTTTTACATAAAGTCTGTACTAAGGAACAACTAGCTACTTCAATGATAGCATTGGGGTCATGTTCCTTAAGTCTCCTGAAGAGGCCATCGCTCTTGTGTAGTGAGCTGTAATACTTCCATGCAATGTGTTTCCATGGCACAGGTAGCAAAATGTAATTAACTTGGAGAAAAGAGGCTGAAATGTTCAATATGACCATTACTTTCCACACAGGGGTGCAAAGAGACAAAATCCTGAACTGATTTACACTTGGTGTTACGGGCATAAAACCAAATCAGTCTGTGAACATCCAGAGTATATGGATAACTATCCCTATCACCCTGCAGTTTAGGGAGAACTGATTTACACTTGGTATTACGGGCATAAAACCAAATCAGTCTGTGAACATCCGGAGTATGGATAACTATCCCTATCACCCTGCGTTAGGGAGAACTGATTTACACTTGGTGTTATGGGCATAAAGCCAAATCAGTCTGTGAACATCCAGAGTATGGATAACTATCCCTGTCACCCTGCGTTAGGGAGAACTGATTTACACTTGGTGTTATGGGCATAAAGCCAAATCAGTCTGTGAACATCCAGAGTATGGATAACTATCCCTGTCACCCTGAGGTTTAGGGAAAAAGTGGGTCGGTGTATGGCCTGGTTCAGGGATAGGTCATTCATCATTGCCATGAAGGACAGGTTGGTCCTGAGCAAAAGCCTGTCAAGATGGAAGGTTAGGAAAGGTGAGTCAGACATTACATCTACTAGATGGGAGACCCTCCAGTCTGAGGTTACAGACCATCAAATGCCAGTGCTTCATGTGTTAAGAAGGCTTTGGCATCTGGCTCACAGGGGGGTCTTGAGTAGTTCGAATTTCTAGTTAAATAACCCATGGAGGAGGTGTCTGTTTCATACGGTTTCATAGGTGGAGAACCCCTTTCTGGAAGGTTTTGAAGGTAGTCTGTATGATAAGGGTGGACCCAGGGTGAGACAAGCTGAGATATCGGAAAAATGTCCTTTTATAGTAGAGTATGCACCTGTCTGTATTCATTTACACACAAGACAGGATTAGAGGAATATCACTTTCCTGGGGCTCCAAAAACCTTGTAAAACTGTATGGAAAATCTTTTGATAGGCAAGATTTCCTTGTGCATCTCTGATCCCTTCAGTGTTTAGTTGGTCCACTGAGTGGGGTAACTTGTTGTGATTGACCTAAGAGGGGCAACCAGTGCTGTCTTGGCCAGTAGTGAGTCAACATAAAGATGTATGCTTCGTCCAGCTCAATTTTCAGCTGCACATTTGGAAATAATGTAAAAGGTGGTAAAGCATGCAGAAATTTCCCCTGCCAAGAGGCGAGAAGGCATCAGTTACCACTGCCTTTGATTCTGTTGTCCTGCTGCAATGCCAGACAAGTTGCAGTTGGAAAAGGCAAACAGGTACATTTCAGGTATGCCCCACCAGTGGGCCAGTTCCAGTAAGATCTCTGAAGCAGTACAGAATGCCCGGGGGCATCCCAATGGGTGTCACTTTGAATTAGTCAGTAAGGGCTTCTTGTGCATATTGTGGCAGTGCTCCTATGCACATAAAACAGTTAATTTACTTTAACTGTAGTGAGCTATTTAGGGTATAGAGGTAGTATCACCCATTACCATCAATAGCTGGGGATATTATCAGTCCAATTTAGGTCAGTCAAAAAAAAGTATAGTGTGTCACAATTTACTTACCCAGTCCACAGTTGCAACTGTGCTGTTTCAACCTGGATGTTTTCTACCATCACCAAATCGTGAAATATGTCTAGCAATCACCATAGTCTTCTCAGGATGTTCACACCTAGCAATATTCTTTGGCATGTCAGGTATAGACATGGGTTGCGTTTCCAAGATGCCTCACTTAGCTTTTATAACTTTCAACATTAGGTCATATATGTAGTCAAACTTTCTCTTCTCAAATATTGGTTTGGCTACCCATTCATGTTTTGCTTTCGGGTACACCACGTGATACCTAAGCTCTCCCTTTGCTGCTGACTTCTTGGTAGGGAATCTCACCACTGCTTGCTCATGATGAAGGTTCATGTTATGATCCAGGATGGCAAGTATGATTCTTGTTTTCATCCCTGCAAAACTAAAGTGCTCAAACTTGGGGAAATACTTGCACAGTAATGTGTGGGACATCACAAGGTCACCAGTGTGGCAGAATTTGGTGATGTGCTTCAAATATTTAATGAGAAATTTGTTTGCAACAATTATCTTCAGTGCACTGTGACATGCTTCATCTTCTTCCAGCCACTTTGTCTCATCTCCATCGATGAGTGGCATTTCATGTCTACAACAGGAAACCTTCTTGCCACCACCCCAACTGTGTTGGTCCATTACATGGTAGAGCAATGACAACCATTTCTCCTGTGGTATGACTTCACCCCCTTCACACGTTTCAGCACACCACCACATGTGATTGGAAATACTTTGGCACCACTGCAGTAAGTCTTGCTTGCCTCTCCTTTTCCCAGCTTCAGTGATTTTCTTAGTCAAAGTTTTTGTCATATGCCACACATTAAACTGATGATCCACCTTTGGAAATTCTGTGCGCATCAATAACCTTATCCCAGGATGTCTGTCTGTCACCACAAGGCTTACATTCACATTCTTATCCAGCAAGTTTTTCATGCACTTCTTAAAAGCTTTCTTCTCCAGTGCCACCGAGGGTACACCACTGCAGACCTGCTCCAGACAGAAATTGACAATGAATCCAGAGTCCAGGTCCATCATGCTATAGCAGCAGTACTTGGCAGAATAACCTGGACTATCACACCGCCCATCTCCAGCTAACCTTACTTCCTTACCCATTGCATCTTCTAGCAGACGAGTCTGATGCTGTGTCCAAGTATGCTGCAAAACTGGGAATAAATACTCTCGTTGAATAGAATAGAATGTGGTTTCACTTATAAATTCCAGTCCTAGATAAGCACAGAATCGTGCTATATGTGCATACGTACTTCCACTGAAAAGTATAGATGATGCGACTAGAAGATTGCCAGCTGGCATTCGGCCTATTAATGGTTGACTTTCTCAGTGCAGAACTTCGTGTCCACTAATGCATGATACCTTCACCGAGACATAGGATCTCAACTTCACTTTCTTCAGTTCAACGGCTGGTGTGTGGCATTGTGGACAGGTCAGTTTTAACAACACGCAATCCAGGCAGGACTCAAACACAATGAACTTTGATTCACTTATCATCTTCTCGTCTTTGTCCTGTTCCAGCACTGTGTCTTCCATCTCTGACGTAGACAAGTTGTCAGAAGTGTACAACCAGTCGGGATCCTTTTCAACATCATCTGTCTACTGTGAAAGTGATGAGCTGCTATACATGCTCATGTTATGGACGTCCTTATGTAGCTTGACCGGAGTACTGCAATCTGTCATCTCCACAGTGGTGTATGCACTGTAGTTACACGTGGCCTCTTCAGTGCAACTCTCATCCTTTTCATTGTGACATGTACTCTCACTCAGGTGATGATTGGCATTAGTGAAACTGTGCTGTTGTGGTCCGGGCTCACTCAATTCTGTTTGTACAACCTTGGAGTTTTTGAAGTATGTGTGGTCTATCAGTGGTGAGACTCCTACTTCTGGAACCTGTACAGCTGCATCAATCATAGTGTGTGGTAGTGTTTGAAGGTCCATTAGCTTGGCTTGAATTCCTATGCTGTTGCCTTTCTTTTGCCGAAACTTTGGCATGCAACTGTACTCTGACTGCAAATCCCAGTCTCCATTGCGTACACTTCCATGCCTTCGACTACCTCTTCATACAATTCTGTCGCTTGAACCTACAAACACATAGCAATTAATTAGTCTATGCTCGACTAATGACAAAGTTTAAATATACCAGTATAAAACTCTACACACATTGTCACTGTCATGACAGCATAAGCATTTGGATCACTGTGATCCTGAGTCAATATATTCAATGGACTCATAATGAACTCCAGACAAAAATTTTCATTTAGAATTCTTTTCATTCCTCAGACAACCAAAATCTCACCAGTAGACTAAATGCTTAAACACACTTACATATTCCACTAGGTTTTCATTAAAACTTACCACCACAGATTCTTGACTCGCTTGGCAGTCTTCCATTTGGTCTTCCACCACGTTGTGGTTTGATGCCTCATTATCAGGATATCTTTGATTCTGTAGTTGGACATGCATATTACTCTGCAACAGATACAAATTATGGCTCATTAAAATGACATTCACCTGAGTAGTGAGTAATGATTTGTATGCTGAGGAGACAATACAATTACACTCACCTTGCATTGGACAGACCATTGCTCTGTCACAAGATCTTGCAATGTAGGCTGTGTTGTACTCAGAAGGTCTTCAATAAGCTGCATGGAAAAGTGCATCCATTAACTTTTGCAAATTGAAATGTGTACAGTGCCAGTATCCCACTAAGCAAATGACAGTAGGCTGATTAAACCTTTCAGTGCTCCACTCATGATCCTACCTTCTGCTGATGTTTCTGCTGCAACCAATGTACTGAAGATGTCCATGTCTTGCTGGTCGAAAGAGTGAAAATTAATGGTACTGACCCTTTTATTAATCTCTGAATTGGACGCTTGGGCTTCATCTCATCAGGAAGTAGTTGATGCTGGTAGTCGAGGTGAAACTGGCTATCCTCGAAATGTTTGGAGCAGAGGAAATGTCGTGGCTTTGCACTACTCAATGCTTCCTTAACAGACTTCGGTATGCTACTGACATCTCTACCACAGTTAATCACCCACTGTCTACACAGGTTGATGTCATGTGGAAACCGATGGAATGATACCTCCTGTGGCAGAATGTCTTGGCGCATACTACAGTTGATTGCAAAGCAGGATGGCATTTTGATGATCACCTAATAAAAATAAAAAGTACTATATCAAATCACATACAGGAATCACAAAACTCATTCATGGTAAACTGATTAGACTGCTTGATAACATTGGTACAACCTGTAAGACTTCAATGGTTTGAATCGATGTTCAGTGAAATATCCAACTTTAATAATGGCTGCCTTCATGTGACAGTCATGAAATACTGTGTTTGTCAGTGTCACAGTTATCCACCTTAGTTGCTCTGTGGTCAAAGTTGATCCTTGCTCCCAGGCTTTACATGACACATGAAGTCTACAATTCCTCTGATTCAAACCAGGGCACTGTAAAACACTACTTTTCTACATTAGCAATGTAAAAGGAGTTTTAATTCAGGTGAACTTCTCCCCTTACCACAACTTCAACACTTTGTGCTACAAATAACTGCAATCACGAAGCTTGGAATATAATGATTGTATGGTAACTCTGCTGCAGCCAAAAACCTTAGGAATTCATTAGTCTTACATATGCGGTGTGGCAGAACCAGTACAGAATTAAAAAACTTTTAGGACCACATACATTTAGTTTGTCTGCATGGTGGGCCACATGAAGAATGGTACTAGTTGCACTGGTGGACATTCGCCAAGGATTGCAAGTTGTGCAAATATTGCTGCAGAAAGACACAGTGAAAAGGTCTGTAAGTACGTACACTGCTCTCAGAGCACTGTTAATTTAAGGCAATGGTAGACAGAAGCACACATGAAACATTAAGTATCCAAGACATAATGATTCACACACTTTATTAGTACACAAATTTAAAAATAAGGTAGGGTAATACAGGCTTTGAAAAGTAAAATCCATTTTGTCAATTGTGACCAACAATGCACAGCTATAGTAATACTACTTTAATTGACATGTCAGTGTTCTGAAAAATTCCATAGTCCCTCAAAAGGTTGAAATCATCATCTTCACATGGAAATTGTGCTCAAATTCATGACATGACACATGCAGGAAGCACCCAGCCTTCAATTGTTATGCACCTAAAACACGTATGCACGGTACACCAAAATGCGGTACAACCTGAAATACAGACCATTGCTGTGTTTACAGACAGACAGACACAGAGAGAGACAGACAGACACACACAGACAACTTCCTTGTTTGTCCACTGTGTTTGTTGGCAACACCCTCTACGCTGACACAGAAGCCTGAATATCGTTTTTAAAACATGTGCATAAAGGCAGGCCAATTCAAACTGTGGATGCACAGTTATGCATGCAGTGTGATCTGATGCTGAAGTTATTTCTGCCTATTTTTCAATTGCTCATGGGGATGACACACAACATACGCATTCACGCGACGTGGTCATCATTGTGCATTTGCCACATAAGCACCATGTAATGCTTGACAGACTGCTGTAATCAGGGTCCGGAGAAGGCTGTTCATTCTCACCACTGCTACATGAACTGTGCTGCTTCCTTAGCTCTCCAGGTTGATACCTGGGCTCAAATTGATAGCCCTGTCTTGCACTACTTTGACCGTGCCCTGCCATGTGAGCTGTTACAATGTGGGAGAGAACAAACAGTCAAAGAAATGCATGAGAATTGTCCAATGCAGAAAAAATAAATGTGGTCAGCGTCCACAATATCGCATGCATATATAAGTCCATATATACCATTGACTAGCCGAAAAATCAGTCACCCTCACTGAAGATGCCAGTGTTTCAGTTTGGTAATGGGCAAAGTAAGCTATAACTATATATAACATAAGGCATGTAATGACAATACAAAAAAGAGGAATGTAAGTAGAATCAGAATGTAAGTAGAATCAGCAGTCCAGAAGGCATATCATGAGCACATAGAATGCAGTTGCAGAAATATAAGCCAATGATCTTCCAGACAACCCAGAACACACAATGTAATGATTATGGGAAGGTCAATTGCAACAAAAACCACAACTAAAACTTAACATAAGAATTACAGGCCAGAGGAAGAAAACAAATCTAGAGGTAGGCCTACGTATCCTTTGAACCAATTGTAGTAATAGGCAAATGTAGGTTTAGAAAACAGACAATTGTGCATTGTGACTGAAGTACTGTTAATGCACAGTCTCTTAATGTGGCGAGAATGTGTAGTACTAGAGATTATGCATTCCAGAAGTACTGTTAGGCAAAAGCAATGGTCCCACAATGTGAACATGCTTACCATTCCAGTTCCCATGCCCTTGAAAATGACACTTTGCCACTATTCTGAAACCCTCATTCAAAGAAATTGCACTCTTGCAACTGATGGAGAAACTTCAGCCTAGGGCTGATTTCAGATAGGACCATGGCATACATACATGTATTCAGATTTCCAAACATGATTCCATGCAACTGTAATACTCGCAAATTGCAATGCACCTGTATGACACTGTTTTTAAATCACTACCTTGATTTTTTTTCCCAGTGCACAAAGACACAATGTAGCACCCTCCATTTAAATAAATTGACAGAGATGTACTTCAGTGATATCAGTTGGGTGGTCCTGACTTTGAATTGTAATTTGTATATTGTCTGTTTTTGTACACAATGTCTGTTCTTCATACAATATTTTTATAGTCAGGAAATGTGCTTGTATGCAATGTACTGTATTCACAGAGACACACCCAGTCAGACAGACAGACACACACACAGACAGTCAGACAGTCAAACAGACACACTCAGACAGACACAGACAGACACACTCAGTCAGACAGACACACTCAGTCAGACACACAAACACACTCAGTCAGTCAGACAGACAGACAGACGCACTCAGACACACACAGTCAGTCAGACAGACACACACACACACTCAGTCAGACACAGTCAGTCAGACAGACGCACTCAGTCAGACAGACACAGTCAGACACACACACACACACACACACACTCAGACAGAGACAGACAGTCAGACAGACACACACACACACTCAGTCAGACACACTCAGTCAGACACACTCAGTCAGACACACTCAGACAGAGTCAGACAGACACACTCAGACAGTGAGACAGACACACAGTCAGACACACACACTCAGGCACACACACACACACACTCAGACACACACACACACTCAGTCAGACAGACACACACTCAGTCAGACAGACACACACTCAGTCAGACACAGACACACACACTCAGTCAGACACACACTCAGACACACACACACACAGTCCGACACACACACTCAGTCA
Organism: Protopterus annectens; assembly: GCF_019279795.1. Lineage (NCBI taxonomy): Eukaryota > Metazoa > Chordata > Ceratodontiformes > Protopteridae > Protopterus > Protopterus annectens. Next base: position 522,204,054 of record NC_056734.1, on the reverse strand, counting down.
GACACAGACAGACACACTCAGTCAGACACAGACAGACAGACACACTCAGTCAGACACACACACACTCAGACACACACACACTCAGACATACACACTCAGACACACTCAGACAGACACACTCAGACACACTCAGTCAGACACAGACACACACACAGACACAGTCAGACAGACAGACATACACACTCAGTCAGATAGACAGACACAGACAGACAGACACACAGTCATGCAGACAGACAGAGACACACACTCAGACAGACAAACACACTCAGTCAGGCAGACAGACAGACACACTCAGACAGACACACACACACAGTCAGTCAGACAGACGCTCAGTCAGACAGACACACACTCACACACTCAGTCAGACACACACAAAAATGCTTGCCCCCTTGCTTGCAGTCACACACACACACACACACTTGCCCCCTTGCTTGCAGTCACATACACACACACACTTGCCCCCCTGCATGCAGTCACACACATGCACACACTTGCCCCCTTGCTTGCAGTCACACAGGCACACACACTTGCCCCTTGCTTGCAGTCACACACACACACACACACACACACACACACACACACACACACACACTTGCCCCTTGCTTGCAGTCACACACACACACACACACACACACACACACACACACACACACACACACACACACACACACACACACTTGCCCCCTTGCTTGCAGTCACACACACACTTCAAACTTGCTTGCAATCAGAATCTGGACATTGAAACAGAACTGAAACCGACATTCAAAGATAATACATGTAGTCAGTGACAGTTTAAGCTTAACTTTAGGTTTGGGCCATTTTCAAATCACAGAGCCCTTGCACAAGAAAAATGCACATGTTCTTGAATACACCTTCTGGATTGTATATAATTATATTCCTTGTACAATGCAGTCCAGTTTTAGTGGGTGTTTTAAATTTACTGTTTTGAACATTTTTCCTGAAAACAGTGAAACAAAATGCATGCACCAATAATGACAATACTGCCCAATTCGAACAGTTCCATCACAAGTCTAGTCAGACTTCTACAGTCCACCAGTATCAGTGCACATGCACAATTTCTGTAGTAGTAAAAGTCCTGTAAATAATTCCACATTAAAGCGATCTGTAACTAATGAAGAGGTTGCTGCTAGCAAAAATTTTATAAGTCATAATGTCATCAACAAATAAAGTCGTAGTTGCCCTTTTGGAATACTTTGCCTATCTTACACTCAAACAATAAGCTGGTAATACTGCAATAGGGAATGGACGGCAATCTTATAACGGGTTCATAGTTACTGGTTATCTTCACCAGAAAGGAGTGCATCATCCACCCCATTTGCAACGCAGTACAGTTTCACAAATGCATCTATGTACTGTGTGAGTAGAAACCACATCCTTCTGCATCAAAGCAAATAAACAACCTGTTGTGATATTAGCAAAGCAAGCAGACATAAGCAGCACTAAATGTTTGGGGCCCTCCATCTCTCAGCTCCCTGCAAAATCTACTCAATCAGTTGTATCTATGAACTTCATAGCACAAAAAATCTTGAAAGAGGCAAACTTGCCCCCTTGCTTGCAGTCACACACACTTGCCCCCTTGCTTGCAGTCACACACACAATTGAGCCCTTGCTTGCAGTGACACACACACACACACACTTGACCCTTTCTTGCAGTCTCACACACACACACACACACACACACACACACACACTTGCCCCTTGCTTGCAGACACACACACACACACACACACACACACACACACACACACACACACACACACACACACACACACACACACACACACTTGCCCCTTGCTTGCAGTCACATACACACACACACACACACACACACACACTTGCCCCTTGCTTGCAGTCACACACACAATTGCCCCTTGCTTGCAGTCACACACACACACACACACACACTTGCCCCTTGCTTGCAGTCACACACACACACACACACACACTTGCCCCTTGCTTGCAGTCACACACACACACACACATACTTCTTGCTTACTCACACACACACACACACACACACACACACACACACACACACACTTCGACCTTGCTTGCAGTCACGCACACACACACACACACACACACACACACACACACACACACACACACCTGCCCCTTGCTTGCAGTCACACACACACACACACACTTGCCCCTTGCTTGCAGTCACACACACACACTTGCCCTTGCTTGCAGTCACACACACACACGTGCCCCCTTGCTTGCAGTCACACACACACACACACACACACACACTCTTGCCCCTTGCTTGCAGTCACACACACACACACACACACACACACACACACACACACACTCACTTGCCCCCTCGCTTGCAGTCTCCCACGAACACTTGCCCCCTCGCTTGCAGTCTCCCATGAACACTTGCCCCCTTGCTTGCAGTCTCCCACACACACTTGCCCCCTTGCTTGCAGTCTCCCACACACACTTGCCCCCTTGCTTGCAGTCTCCCACACACACTTGCCCCCTTGCTTGCAGTCTCCCACACACACACACACTTGCCCCCTTGCTTGCAGTCACACACACACACACACACACTTGCCCCTTGCTTGCAGTCACACACACACACACACACACACACACACTTGCCCCTTGCTTGCAGTCACACACACACACACACACACACACACACACACACACACACACACACTTGCCCCTTGCTTGCAGTCTCACACACACACACACACACACACACACACACACACACATACACACTTGCCCTTTGCTTGCAGTCACACACACACACACACACACACACACACTTGCCCCTTACTTGAGTCACACACTTGCCCCTTGCTTGCAGTCACACACACACACACACACTTGCCCCTTGCTTGCCGTCACACACACACACTTGCCCCTTGCTTGCAGTCACACACACACACACACACACACACTTGCCCCTTGCTTGCCGTCACACACACACACTTGCCCCTTGCTTGCAGTCACACACACACACACTTGCCCCTTGCTTGCTGTCACACACACACACACTTGCCCCCTTGCTTGCCATCACACACACACACTTGCCCCTTGTTTGCCATCAGACACACACTTGCCCCCTTGCTTGCAGTCTCCCACAAACACTTGCCCCCTTGCTTGCAGTCTCCCACACACACTTGCCCTCCTTGCTTGCAGTCCCCCCTCCCCCCACACACAGACACACACACACACACACACACACACACACACACACACACACACACACACACACACACACTTCGAACTTGCTTGCAATCAGAATCTGGACATTGAAACAGCACTGAAACCGATATTCAAAGATAATACATGTAGTCAGTGGCAGTGTAAGCTTAACTTTAGGTTTGGGCTATTTTCAAATCACAGACCCCTTGCACAGGAAAAATGCACATGTTCTTGAATACACCTTCTGGATTGTACATAATTATATTCCTTGTACAATGCAATCCAGTTTTAGTGGGTGTTTTAAATTTACTGTTTTGAACATTTTCCTGAAAACAGTGAAACAAAATGCATGCACCAATAATGACAATACTGCCCAATTCTGAACATTTCCATCACAAGTCTAGTTAGACTTCTACAGTCCACCAGTATCAGTACATATGCACAATTTCTGAAGTAGTAAAAGTCCTGTAAATAATTCCACATTAAAGAGATCTGTAACTAATGAAGAAGTTGCTGCTATCAAACAATTTTATCAGTCATAATGTCATCAACAAATGAAGTCGTAGTTGCCCTTTTGGAATACTTTGCCTATCTTACACTCAAACAATAAGCTGGTAATACTGCAATAGGGAATGGACGGCAATCTTATAACGGGTTCATAGTTACTGGTTATCTTCACCAGAAAGGAGTGCATCATCCACCCCATTTGCAACGCAGTACAGTTTCACAAATGCATCTATGTACTGTGTGAGTAGAAACCACATCCTTCTGCATCAAAAGCAAATAAACTACCTGTTGTGATATTAGCAAAGCAAGAAATTAAAGGGAAACCCC
>NC_056734.1:522188275-522199537 GCF_019279795.1 Protopterus annectens | reverse complement strand
AATTTAAAAAACTCAGTCCCTTTATACCTATAACAATGCTAATCCTACACACTTCTCTTCTCAGCCTTCTCATTATAGTCTTCCATCTTACCTCTTATCACAAACAACAGATCACAAATGTATACTCTCCCACCCACCCCATCCCCACCACACTCCATAATTCTAATATAGACATTGCCATATCTCCACACATCTTTGATAGCTCCAACACAGAACTGTTTTCTTTTAGAAACATTCTGCCATCAGCCTCTCCACATTTAGCCCAGATATAAACTAGACTTGCATCCAAACTCGCACATCTGTTTCTATACAAAATATCACAGCTCAAATTAAGTGGTGACATTCACCCTAACTCAGGCCCACAACCCCTACAACAAACTCCCTCATCTACCAGACACTTCACATTTTCAAAACATCATTAATCTACCATGAAATGGCTCTGATATTCTACATATCAACATGAAACTGAGGAACCTCTTAAATAAAAAAAACATGAATTATATGTATCCCTCTCCCAACACTCCCCAGACATTGCAGTTTTAACAGAAACATGGCTAAAACCTCACATAACAGTTAATGAAATTCTAACCCCAGGCTACAATATATGCAGACTTGACAGAACGCACAAACATGGTAGAGGCATAGCTATAATAATTACAGCTGCACTCAAATTCTAAAACCTAGAATTAAACCCACATGCCTCAATAATATTGAAATATTAATCACCTGTATAGAAGTAAACACCAGAAAATGTATTATCATAATATCAGTCTACATCCCTCCTAGTAACAGCCCTTCCACAATTGAAAGCCTTCTCCATTGGTCTTCCTCTACATTTATCGAGAAAACCATAATAATGGGAGATTTCAACATGGACTGGTACGCTTGTTCTACAGACAACCCTTCTGTATTAACCTTTATTAACCTCTTTGGTTTCACCCAGACTATACAATCACCTACTAGTATAGACAACCACACTAACATACAATCAATTCTGGACTGGACTCTAATCAATAAGCCCTCACTGTCTTACCACTCAGGCTGTTTCCCTGATCATCTACTCACCTATCTACTTAGGCATCATCTGTACTCCCCTAAAAATGCCATGTACAAACAAGTTCATAAGAAAAAAAAAATGTCACCTGATCTTTTTAAATAGGATCATAGGAGATTACTAGGCTATTGACCTGGAGGTTATTTTAATCCTAGCCGTTTCATCCCAATGTAATACCATACAAATGCTAGTCAATACAAAAGATTGCATTTAGTGATAACTGCCCATATACGGGAGGATGGTGGGTGATATCCCCGGTAAGAATTTATGGTGCCCCATCCACTCATCCAGGTTCCTCTTGAACAGTGTCATAGAGGTGCTCCATTTCACATGAATTAGTAGCCTGTTCCAAAGATGCAGCAGGTACTGGGTGATAAATCTGTCTCTCCAGCATGTCCTATTTAAGTCGCAGGCCATATTTAGGTTCCTAGAATGGGTATCCCTAGTCCTGTTAGATTTATGGATATGTAGCAAGCTCATTAGGTTTGGGTCTTGGATTGCTCTGTAGGCCAGGCATAAGTCTCCCTTAAGAAGTCTATACGATATGGAGTATAGTGACAGGGACTTTAGTTGGTCTGCGTAAGGCACATGTTGAAGTCCCTTCATCTAATTTGTTAGAAACCTCTGAGGTCTTTCTAGTTGCTGCAGGTGCTTAGTATGGTACATACCAAACAGGGCATTATACTCAATTATGGGCCAGATAAATGCATAGTATAGGGAGGTTATAACTTCTTTTACTCTCGAGATGATGCCTTTACTAATCAAGTGTGCTAAGTAGAAAGCTTTCTTTACTAGAGTAGACACATGGTGGTTGAAGTTAAGTTCACAGTCAACTTGTGATCCCAGGTCTCTTACTACTTCATGGGTACTTAGGGTATTGTCATTTATTTGATAGTATGAAGAGACATCATTTGTGCTGAAGGGAATGATGATACATTTCTTTGCATTCAGTTTGTGACCGTGACTAATACACCAGTTATTGGTCTGCAAGAGACCCTCCTGGAGTATACTGACATAATTTGGGGATTCAATGATTGCACCTATTTTGGAGTTGTGTGCAAACTTGGTCATCCACAACCCCTTAGTTTTGACCTGAACTTCTGAGAATTATATACCAAACAGTAGGAGGCCTAGCGCTGACCCTTGTGGCACCACACTGGTTACAGGTCTGCTGGTTGATGTGGAGTCACCCACTTTGATAGTGTGCATCTAGTTTGTGAGCCAGCTGGCAACCCATCTTACAGCAAAGGGGTTTACATTCAGTTTGCTAAGTTTATCAGTAATGCCTGAATGTAGGATTGTGTCAAAAAACTTTGCCATGTTGAGGTATGCTGTGTGCACAGATTTACCCTCATCAATGGCCTTGGTCACATTTTCAAAGAAAACATCAGATTTAACAGGTAGGATCTGCCCTTTACAAAGTCAGATTGGGTAGGATCCAGGGTTTGGAGGTTACCTATGTCTTTATGAGGTCCATAATGAGACATTCCATGGTCTTACAGATGAGGCTGGTCAAACTTATGGGTCTTTAATTCTCAGGGTCTGCTGCTAGGCCACATTTGTGGAGGGAAATAGCTATTGCTGTTCTCCATTGAGCAGGAACAAACCCTTGTCATTAGGCTATGATTGAAAAGAGTACTTAGTGGTGATACTAGTTCATGTTTTAGCCTGTTTAGAAGAGAGCCTAGGATGTCGTCTGGTCCCACAGAGGCTTTTTTTTTTGCCTTGAATAGGGATTTGAGGAGCTGCTCTTCAGATATGTAGGGTGGGGGGAAGGTTTGTTGTAAGTTAGGAGGAGATAAGGGAGTGAACTTTTCCCCAAAGCTATCCACTAGCAGGTTTGCTATCTCTGTGGGGTCAGTGTGTGTGATACCATTGGCCACTAGTTCTGCACATGTTGGGTCCTACCCTTTAGATTATGTACATAGCTGTTAAAGGGATTTATGGTTATCCTTGACTGCACTTGCTATGTTTCTCTCAAAGGAGCCTTTGGAAGATTTGACAAGTTGTCTTATTTGCCTGTTGAGGCTGAGGAGGGTGCTTTTTTATTTTTGGGGCCTTGCCTTTGTTTTCCTGGACAGCAACATTTTGAATTTATTGTAATGTTTGTTAATGCTTGATATCGCACCGTGGCAGCTTGTTTTTACTTGAGGCGCTGGCTTTGGTTCTTTCTGGTACAGCTGAGTTTATACACTTGTGCAAGAGATTGTACAGAGCTTTAGTGTAAACGTCAGCTTAGTTACCCCTTCCAACTTGTTGTGGGGCTTGAAATGCATTTATACCTTCACCTAAGAGGGTATAGTCTGCCTTGGTGATTTTTTTTAGTCTGATTTCACCTTTTGTGAGTTCTGGTGTTTGTGCCAGGTAGAAGGTGACTGATTTGTGGTCAGTTTTAACAAATGAGGGTCCGACAGTTGCAACAGTGCACCTGTTTGACATGTTGGCGAGGACCAGATCTAGAATGTTTATTCTCTTATTGGGGTATGGACAATTTGGTCCAAGGCATTTGAATTAACAAATTTGAGGAACTTTTGTGCTAGCAAGTTAGGGCTAGTGTAGGTTTCCCAGTTGATAGTGGGATAATTGAAATCCCCCATAACTATTGTATTTGGTAAAATTTGGATTGTCTCCAGTTTGGTCAAGTAGGTTTCATGGGCATCATGACCCATGGAGGGGCATCTATAACTGGCTATAACCTAAATGGGTGTCTTACCTACCATAACCTGGACCTGGAGTAACTCCATGGATTTATCCAGCCTAACTAGAAGGGAGGTGAATTTAACACTGCCTCCTTTTTTTTCACATGTTCATTTTGGTCTAAAGATGTGGAAGACATTATAGCCTTGCAAGGCCAGGATACTCTCTGAGGCCTTGAACCAAGTCTCTTTACACTGACATCTGCATCTTTGAGTTAAGTGCTTACAGGGAGTACAGTTTTTGGTTTAAGCTCCAAGCATTTAGCAGCATGACCCTTATTTTGTTCTAATTGGTTAATTTCATGTCAGTAATGTTTTTGAAACCTTGTCTAAAAAAGGCACTATGGGGGAGGCAAGAACCTTTGCCGGCAGCCGAAAACCTAGAGGTGCCAGGTGCAACCCATCTCTGTCAAAGCAGTGAGGTTTGTCGACCATGGCTTCCTAGGTTCACAGGAACTGGATCCCCTTTGAATGGCACCAAAAACTGAGCCAATTATTAAAATCAATAATTTTTTTGCTTATACTGTCATCATTCTAGATGAGGGTAGTTTGCTGCTCAAGGCTAGGGACATACCTGCCAGGGACACATACTCAGAGAGCTCAGCCATGTCTCTCTTTATACAGTCCAGTGAGGTATGTCTCTGTCATAGTTCATATTGGTGTAAATGACCTGAGTCATTATGGCACTTCTTGCTGAGAGATCTTAGTGCATGCATGATTTGACTAATCCTGGCACTGGACAGGCAGCTGACCGTGACTTTCTCTTTGTCCAACCTGGGGAGTGGAACATCCGTGCATCTCACTATTGAGTCTCCATTGACAAGAAAACTTTGTTTTTGAGCATTACACCTTATAGCCTTGGCAGGTGAGACACTAGTGTTGCTATTTGTCATGGGTGCTGTGGGGAATGTTTGAGATACTTAGTGATAAAGACACTTATGCTAGAGTGTCTTTGAATGAAGTTAATATTGCCTATAAGAAAGTATCCATGTGCTTTAATGATTTATTGTTAGAGGTGCTCATTGATATGGAGACATACAATTTTCTAAAGGTTGATAAACCTAGAGTCCCCTCTATGTTTGGTATACCCAAGGTGCACAAAAACACCTCGGATCCACCCCTCAGGCCTATTGTCTCAGCTGAAGGATCAGTAACCGCACCTTTAGCTAAATACATAGATTTGAAAATAAAAAATGCAGTGTTGAGCAACACAAACATTTTAAAAGACTCCTGGGATTTTTTAAGACGTATTGATAACACTAAACAAGAAAATACACAGAATTTCATTACATTGGATGTAGTGGATCTATTTACATGTATCCCACATGATGTCGGCTTATTATGGTTTGAAGAATTATTAGCTGAAAGTAGGGCTATTCCTTTCAATGTGTTTCGTACTTGTATAGTTTTAATGGATCTTGTCTTGAAAAACAATTTTATATTCTTTCAAAGTGAGTACTACAAACAATTGAAGGGAGTAGCAATGGGGGCACATTGTGCCCCAACATATGCGAACATCATTCTTTTATAGTGGGAGAATACATTTTTACGTCAGATTTTAAGAATTACTGGAATTTTTACGGGCATTTTCTAGATGATATTTGCCTTTTTTGGAACAATTATTTATTATCATTATTATTATTATTTATTATTATTTATTTCAGTTTGATTACCAGGGAGGTCCACTGGGCTTGGGGGCCCGTTTTCAGTGGAGGCCCAGAGAGAAAAGCTCCACAGAAACAGCAATTTTAATTACAAAAAATAGTTCAGACACAGATAACATTACAATTAACAGGTGGCTACAAAATAGTCTACAATACCAATATCAGATTGCTAAATTAGAAAAAGTATTAACAGTTTCAGTTAACTTCAGCAGGAAAAGATTGGCATATTGTATAAAAAGCAAAGTACAAAAATTAAAAACTTTAACATTTAGAAGCTTATGCAATTAGTATTTTAGAAGAGGTGAGGAAGGTAAGGAGGTTTGCCTGGGTAGCTTAAGCATATAGTGCAAAAATGCTTTAGTAGCTATTACATTTAGTATTTTGGGAGAGTTTAGAAGAGGATTAGGAAGGTATAAAAGTTAGCCTGGAGAGAAGGGGGAGGATATTTGGATTAGTGTAGGTTGAAGAGTGCAGTTGCATATCCTATTTAGATAAAGGTGAGAATAAAGTTGGGTTTTGAAGTTGTCTAGGTTGTTGGAGGTTCTTAGAGAGGTGGGTAGGGCATTCCATTTTTTAGCTAGGGTAAAGGATAAGAGAAGCTGACCAGCTGGGCGCTTTGGTTTTTGTACTGTGATCCGGTTTTGGTGTGAAGATCTAAGGGATCTGAGGGGGGTGTAGGGTTGAAGAATATTGGAAAGAGCAGGACAGTTAGTAGGATGGAACACTAATTTATGGGCTGTGGTGAGTTGGAGAAAGTTAAGATGATTGGGGAGCTCAAGCCAGTTTAGAGAGTGAAGGGAGGAGCAGTGATGAGAGGAGGATTTGGATTTAGCGGCAAATTTGGAGATTTTGTTGTAGCATTGTTCCAATTTGGAGGTAAGAGTAGATGATAGATTAGTGAGCAGAGGAGTGCCATATAGTAGAGAGGGAAGGAGGTAAGTAGAGGCAAGGGTTAGCCTAGTGGAAGGGGACAGAAAGTGGTTGTTTCTATACAGTAAGCCAAGTTTTATATGTTTTTTTTTATGTTTAGCTGAATATGAGTATTGAATTTGAGCTGGTCATCAATTGTAACACCAAGAAGTTTAGTGGAGGTTACTATTTCAATTGTGGAGTTATTAAGGCTGTTTATTTGGAAAGAGTTTTTATCAAGAGATGAGGATTTGGAGGGGGAGAAGAGCAGGATCTTAGTTTTGTTGGCATTTAGGGAGAGGTGATTTTGGAACATCCAGTTTTCAGTGGTTGAAAATGCTGTTTGGGTTAGAGCTTGGACCTCAGTTAGGTTAGGGGCTTGGCAGATCAGATTGGAATCATCACCATATTGCACAATTGTGGTGTTGGGGATGGCTTTATGAAAGTTGTTAATAAAGATATTGAATAGTAATGGGCCAAGAATGGAACCTTGAGGTACTCCGGTAGGGGTAGGAAGGAAGGTAGACATTGCTTGGCCCCATTTCACAGCTTGGGACCTGTTTGAAAGGTAGCTAGAGAAACAGCAAAGAGCTTTTTGGCTAAGGTTGAGGTCAGAGAGATGGTTTAGAAGGAGGGAGTGGGAGATGGTGTCAAAAGCTTTGGATAGGTCTAGTAGAACGGATGATACTAAGTTACCGGAGTCACGTGCAGAGTTCACAGAATGAAGGAAGGAGAGAAGGGCGGTGTTAGTACTGTGTCCTGGGCAGAAGCCATGCTGGGTAGGAGAGAGTAGTTGGTGTTCAGTAAGGAAAGATATGAGCTGTAGGTGAATACATTTTTCTAGTATTTTGGATATGGGGGAGGATGGCAATAGGACTGAAATTGGAGACATTACAATTTTTTGCCCCCTTTGTGAAGTGGAAGAATGAAAGCAGAACACCAGAGTTTGGGTACATAGGATTTGAGTAGAGACCTATTTATTAGAATGCTGATGGGTATAGCAATGGAGTCAGACGCTATCTTTAGGAAGGAGGATGGGATGTTATCAGGGGCATTTGAGCAAGGCTTTAGTTTATAGAGCAGTTTCTTTATTAGGTATTCCTTTCAATGTGTTTTGCACTTGTATAGTTTTAATGGATCTTGTCCATTGTAACAATGTAACAATTGTAACAATATGGACACGTTTTTAGAATTTCTTGAATACATTACAAAAACAACAATTTTTTTTACAATTTACACATCAAATAAACAGTATTGAGCTGAATTATCTAGATGTCAATATACAGAGGGCTGGTAATGGTTTTAAATCTAGAATACACAGGAAACAGACATTTGCTAATTCCTATTTACATTATACAAGCGCCTACCCCCTTATCAGAAAAGAGGGGTAATAAAAGGACAGTTGGTGCGGGCTAGTAGAATGACCTCTGATCAAGATTTTCAGAGAGAGAGTGTGAATTCATTATGGAAATGTTTAAGGCTAGAGTTATCCTTGTGATTTATTGTCTGATGTTTTCACAGAGGTTACGGAGGCTAGGGCTTCTAGATTTGCTCCCATTTTGGGTAGAACACTTCCTTCTCTGGCTATGGCTTCTCTCAACAAGGATGCTGGAGATGACGGGGGTAGTTATCAATCTGCCCTAGTCATCACATATGATGGAGAAAACAACTTGGTGAAGAGAGTCATTAACAATGCGTGGAATAGGTTTGCGAAGTTATCAGATTTAAATTTTATATTTGATAAACCTCTCAAATGTGTATACAAAACAGGGCACAAGATCAAAAATATTTTAGAAAGAGGTTCACATCACCAGAATTATGGGATTTTTTTCTAGCAACAAAAAAGGAAAACACAAGTGTGATAATTGCCTTCAATCTATTAACATCTGGGCTGGTGATGTTTTACATTTGAAATGTAGGAGCAAGCATATTACGACAAAGGGGTTCGCAGATTGTAATACCACAGGTGTGATAAACATTGCTTTGTGTGGTAAATGTGACTCCTATGTGGGCAAGACAGAAAGAAAGTTAAAACAAAGAATGTATGAGCATGGATATGATATAATTAAGAAAAATGATAATAATGCCCTGTTCAAACACTCCCAAGTATGTGAAAATGCTAAATATCAATTTTTTGTGATAGTAGTAGTACCTACAGACCCCAGAGGTGGACCCTGGGAGAACCGGCTTGAGTATAGGGAGTTATACTGGCAACTAGCGCTGGACGCTAGTAACTACCAAGAGTTAAATTATATGGTATCTTTAAAACCAGTATTATAGCAATAACCCATGCCTGGGTGTGGGTAATGCTGGTTTTACCCATGGTTGGTGTGGTTTGGTCACGAGGGCAAAGCCCGAGTAGCCAAACAAAGAAAACCTTGGGTAAATCCAGCATTACCCACACCCAGAATTGGGTTATTGCTATTATACAATGACATTATTTAAGAAAAAAAATAATTACTTTTCTTAAATAATGGCATTGTATAATGCCTCCTTGCTGCCCTTCCGCAGCTGTCTGGTATTCTGCAGCAGTTCTGCTGTACTACACATGCGTATACTTATGTAGTACATCAGAGCTGTGGGCAAAAGCAACGGAGAAAGCAAGATCTCCGTTGTTTTTCAAACTGTCTCACTATGTTAAAGGAGTTTAACATAGCGAGACAGCTTTAAAAAAAGAGGAGAGGTTGTAAAAAGCAACAGAGAACTTGCGTTCTCCGTTGCTGTAAAAAAAAAAAAAAAAAAAAAAGAGTTATACTATTGGAAAAAGTCCAGGCAACCGGATCTTTTTCCATTACTATAACTCTGATTTACAACGTGCATGCTGACCAATCAGCGTGCACTTTTTGGAATATTAATCGTTGTATAATAAAGCTTAGATCTGCTAAATTATAAACAACAGTTTCACAATGACAATTCATGAAATCATAGAAGTGTTACAATTTTATATATGGTATTTTATATTATATTATATTTATATTAACATTTTAGATAGTCTGTTTTAACCTATGTATGTGATGTTATATTATTCATGCATTCTCCACTAGATGGTGCCATTTTATTCCATTTGTTTTTTTTTTTCATTCATTCACTTTTATATAAACTTTTACTTGTGTTAATAAGATTTTAAGTATTTTAAGTGGGAAGTATTCATTTAGTGTGGATATAAAGTATTTATATACACTCCTTTTGATATTTTAATATTTTCTACACACAACAGTTCAAGTCTACTTTTATGCATTTTGTTTAACTTATATACATAGTATGTTAGACTTAATTGATGAGTGCTTTTTATTGGGTAATTTAAATTGGGAAAAGTATTTATGTGATCATCTGTACAGTGTATGCCTATCTGATAAAGTTTTGTTAGAAAAAACATAAGGGGAATTGATTTTGCAATGTTATTATATGTGCTTTGTGTTCATTTTGTGGCTTGGAATAAACTTTTCATTGTGTGGACCTGCTGCCTTTACACAGTTTAACAGTATAAAAGTAGTTGGCAGGCAATAAAAAAGTACAGTAAATAATATAAATAAGCAAAAAAAAAAAAAAAAAAAAACAGGCAAATCACTCCTGTAACATTGTGACTGGTCCCCACTAAAACATCAACACATAGATTATGCTGTCAAAACTTTAATGACATGTTCCTCAACATACTAAACAGTCTAGCACCCCTGATGGAGATCCGAGTTAAATCCAAGTATATTCCATGGCTAACTAAAGATACCAAACAGCTTCTCAAGCAGAGAGACATAGCCTGATCCCAATATCAGAACAACAAAAAACAAGCCTCCCATCTCAGCTATCAACAATTAAGAAACACATCCAAAATCAGATAAAGAATGATAAAAAGATATACTAGGATTTATAAACCCCATCATAGCAGTTCCAAAAATTATGGGGAGCTATTAAAAAACTACTACAACCTGGACAATTCTAAAGTCCACCCCCAGCACAGCAAACACTACAGATGGTATAGCTACCCAGTTTAACTCACATTTTATCAACTCCATTCTATCAATAGTAAAACATAGCAATATTCCCCTGTTTATCACTACAGGAGAAGAAACAAATACCATTTCTTTTTCTATCAGAGCTATCCAAACTAGCACCATAAAAAAACTGCTAAGCAAACTAAAGCCCACATCCCTCACAGCAGAGTTACTCTCTACTGAATATCTCAAGCTAGCAGCAGATGCTTTCTCTTCCCCGATCTCTCTCTCTCTTGATCAACCAGTCTGTTACTGAGTAATATATCCCCAAGGTCTGAAAAATTTCTTATATCATTCCTCTGCACAAAGGTAGCACCTCATCAGAATTCTTGAACTATTTACCAGTAGCCATATTACCTCCCCTAGCCACAATTCTAGAAAAATGTGTACACTCACAGCTACTGACTATCTAGTAGGCAACAACCATCTAACCAGTTCTCAACATGGCTTTCGACCCAGACACATCATCACAACTGCTCTTATAAGTTTTACTAACACAATTAACCAACTCAAAAATAAGGGGCAACTTGTTTCATCCATCTTCCTACATATGTGCAAGGCATACAACACCATATCCCACCAAAAGCTCCTCACTGAGCTGTCATCCCTAAACGTAACCCAAACAGCTCTCTCACAGTTTCACAGCTACCTATCTGACTGACAAGCAGTTAAGTGGCAAAATTAACTCTACCCTACTACCTGTCTCAGTTGGTGTCCCTCAAGGTTCAGTCCCTAGACTACTACTCTTTATATCATCTTTACCAACAAACACCACACCCGCTCTCACCTAACCACTATCATTCAAAATGCAGATGACTCTTTGCTCATCTGTGCTGCACCCTCCCTTCCACCACTCCAAGAAATAACCCAAAAATTCTTCTTAATCCTTGAATCCTACCTCTCCAACTATCAACTTATGCTCAGTACAAATAAACCTAAATTAATGCTCT